>NW_017977793.1:0-4656 GCF_001876935.1 Asparagus officinalis
GTACAAAGCGAGGAGAATGAACGGGGAGGATTGCGGCACCATCGACAGGCCCAAGCGAGCATCGGACCAGGGGAACAACCCCCGATCACCTCTCCTCGTTGGTCACGTTGGTAGTCAACCATCTGCAGCCGACCATTACGAGGAGGGATATGGTAGGAATTGGAACGAGATTACGCAGAAATGAAGGATCGCAAGAATGCCTGGTAGCGAATGCTTTTCGACAAACGTATTACAGGAGGACAAGTCATGAGGTTCAAGCGAGGCGCAAGAGAAGCAAAATGACGCAAGATCTTGAAGACGCCCGCGGGGCTCGCAAAAGAACTTAATTCGAGATGGAGATGACCTAGAGATGAGGAATGCACGACCAGCAAAGAGCTGACAAGTCATAGGAAGAGCCCTCGACCCGATCATGCAGACAAGAATAGAGAATGGACCGGGAGGGAATAAGTGACATAGACTATTCACCCTTACACGCAACGAGGTGGTCTGTAGATGAGAATGCAAAGAAGACACTTACTCTCCAAGCACTCGAGAGATAGAACGATGAAGCAAAATGAAGGACTTGAGAGCAACAATCAAGTGCAATTGATGATCGCAAGAGGTAAAAGGACCGTAGTAGTCTCGTGTCCGAGTAATCAGGGGGAAAGGAGGGAGGAGACGAGAAGAGTGGGAATTCATGTCATATCCGCCAAGTGTCAATTTAATAAATTTACCCGTTCGGTGGAAATGGTTCCCGCTAACCGCAACAGTTTTAATATATTTTAAGATCTCACTTAGGATAACTGCCGCAAGAGACTTGATGGTAAGGTCATTATCTGCACTATCAAGGCTTCGGGGAGCTGCTGATTTATATGCGTCGCATCAAGACGGGACATCATGAGTTGGGAGGACATGGAGGACATGTTCTAAGAGGCAAACTTTTCGACGAGACGAATATCGAGTCTCAATCAGCATCTGTTTGAGGAGAAACGGTGAAGAACGGTGAGACAAGGTCGAAAACTTTGGTAAAGGAGGTTTCCATAATAAGGCATGAATTTGCGGACGATCCGGTCAGTCGAAGTTTCATATCTGAACCATGGCAGACATACAATCGGTCTATTTGGACATTGCTTGAAGCTAGGTGATGGCGCCACAAGACCTGGAAGGAGCCTGAAGGTGCGAGGAGAACGAGCCGAACGATTGCTTACAAAAGGAAGAAGTGCGGGAAAGGGGCCAAAATAGCAATAACGCTCCGCAGGACCAAACTTTGTCGTGGGGGTAATGGAAAAGCGCGATGCGAACGCGTGAACGCGAAATCAACGTCGAGGGCAGAGCGGCAGCGAAGCGGCGCAGGACAAAAGGCCGGGCTCAACAACCAAGGTGGCAATAAGCAGACGAGGCAAAGCTCGGAGCCAAAGTTCCCAAAAGTTTATGTCAGAGAGGATGAAGTTTCCCGTATTTTCACAGTACCTCATTGAGAACAACAAAGAATAATGCATCAATCAAGGATCAGGAAGATGCCCCGAAGAGAGTTGAATGATCCAGAGTATTGCGAGCATTTCAGAGCGAGTGCCATTCTAAGCAAGGTATGGCACGCCCTTGAAGGACAAGATAAGGCTCTAATAGATGTCGGGGTCATCACGATGAGATAGCCCTAAGAGAAGAAGTGGGGGACGAATGCAAGTGACTGAATTAGCTTCGGTGCCTCTTTTCGCCGTGACCAGTTCCAGGTTTGAGCCAGTAATAAGTGCAAGGCAGTAGGGAAGAGGGTGACAGCGATGGATCCTCACGAGAACATCGCCCAGAACGGAACCTGTGCCACAGCCGAGCCCGTAATGGTGAAATTCTTTAGGTGTCATGCCAGATTTGATCGGAGACGAAGCTAATGGACTGGAACTCTTCGAAGAAGTCAAAAGGGAGAAGTAAAGGATCTTGTTATGGAGCGTTCTGCTATTCGCAGGAAAAGAGATGAAAGGAAATCCGCCGCCGTTCCCACCGCTTGGTCTGAAGATGAACAGGAGGCCTTTGCAACTCGAGTGGGAATGAGTAACTACAAGTATACCGGTGCTTCCGAGCAATTAGGTCCGGAAAGACGGCTCCTTCCAAGAACATTGCAGACGCATGGGGAATAGGCAGCAATTCTCTTAACGTGTGCTCTTGTAGCTACGAGAGGGGAGAGAAGGAGCAAAGGGATACAGAGCCTGTTACGGTCAAGGTGCTAGCTCAAACCCGAGCATCTGGATCAATCATCGCGAGTGTGGAAGAGATAAACGCGGGAATGCCGAGCTCTCCGGCCAACAGTTTCGACATCATGGCGGTAGTTGGCCGCAAACATCCGGATGGATACAATCCCTGTAGAGTTAATTGGCGTCTGTACAAGGATCAAGGAAGCACTACAAGAGCGCCTGCAGCAATTCTGAAGCTTTTCTAACTCAAATCAAGCCATCTCATGAATGGCAGGAGCCGTCATGCGTTCAGCACGCAATCTTGGGCGGCGCTATCATTTCCATGCATTGCTCTTTACCAAGGTAAGACATGCAGAGAAGAACTGCAAGAGCATGATCGACCCGTTTTTACTTCACGGCAATTGCTCCAGATGGTACCCGGAAATCCAATTGAATCAGGGTGTCGGCGCTGTTAGCGCTGTATGCATCCGATGTGAATGCAGGGTCATCTCGGTAATCCGACAAGGGACGCTGCACATGCGACACGATTTTACGGATGTTAACACCTAGCGGGGCCCCTTGGGGGGAGAGTTCGAATCAATCCAGATTCGGGGGAAATTTAAAATAGAAGGTTACTTGGCGTATGTAAATTGGGGACTGCAGAAAGTCCTAACTTACTGTTAGGGGGTCGACCTTGGGATCGCAATGGTAACCTTAGTAGTCTCGGTCCGCAACGTCTGCTGCAATGCTCAAGTAGGCATAGGCCTCGAATATGCGAAGTCAGGGGATGTGGTCGCGGAATAAGCAACCATTTAAGGGATTGGAGAGAATTATTTCACGCGATTCGCTCTATACGGTGCTGGAATCCGATACTAATCACCGGCCCAGAACGGACAGCGAGATGAAGCTGATAGCGCCGAACTGGGGCTTGGATTTAGCATGGTGGTTTGTATTTATAATTTGTAGGCGCATTGTAAACATCTTGACGATGATAATCATCGAAGAACTAGTTGATAATTGGGCACTTGCGGAAGACTATCAGTAACGATGAATTTTAGAGTATTCGATGTGTATTGATGAGCGTCCGCAAAAAGCTTATGATGACGAGCTGATTTGTATATGGGCCTTTCATCATTTGTATTGACAGCAAAGAGCGGTACAAAGGACCATGCGGAGCAAACGCTTGGCATCCGCCGGGACACGCGGGCAAAGATGGAGTGGGAAAGAAGTCGTACTACAGGCAAAGGAAAAGAGCTCAGATAGCACCCGATATCAGTTCTTAGAGAAGGAAGACGATGAAAGTGATACCTGCCCTCATCTAGTTTAGATATGACGCAAAAGCGGCGGAGTATGATTGGGAAAAGGTGTCGGTATTGACTTTCACGACGTCGGCGGAGAAGGTCTTTCTGTTGGGTCCGATGGTCCACGGAGGTTCCACGTAGAATGGCCATAATGGACCAGAAGGAAAAGAGCCGATGGTATTATTATCGTATGATAATAGAGGTTCGGGCTAGCGTTCCTCATCCGACGTAATAATGTTGCTAGGCAAATCCATTGGATCAGATCTGCGTAAGAAGTAGAAATAGGATACTCTTCCCGAACTCTTCGCGGGGATCCGACGCTATGCCTTGAGGCGAGACGTTTCAAGCGTTCAAAAGGTTGATGTCAAACATGGTCACGGTCGATCCTACCGCAATAGAAGAAGACGACCAGATGCTGACGTGGGAAGATCCGTGGGTGCATCACTTAAACATGCAGTACGGTGATAGGTTTGAGCAAAGAGAACCTCCTACCGAAGACCAAGTAATCCAGGTGAATATGGGAAGTGAGGAAAATCCTAAGCCGATATTCATTAGCGACAGTCTCCTACCCGATGAGAAAGAAGAGTTAATCTCTCTTATCAGGGAGTACATCGACGTGTTCGCCTGGAGTTATGAAGACATGCCAGGGCTTGATCCAAACGTAGCAGTGCATCGTCTCAATATTAAGTCGGATGTCAAACCTGTCAAACAACAACAAAGACGGTTTCGTCCGCAAATGATGGAGGCGATTGAAGCTGAAGTTAAAAAGCTTGTGGAATCGGGCTTCATTAGAGAAGAGCAACATCCAGAATGGCTTGCTAATATTGTCTTGGTCCTTAAGAAGAACGGAAAGGTCAGGATTTGCATCGACTTTCGAGATCTCAACACTGCGTGCCCAAAAGATGATTTTCCCCTTCCCATCACGGATGTTATCATTGACAATACGTGTGGGTTCGAGAGGATGTATTTCATGGATGGTTTCTCTGGTTATAACCAGATAAAGATGCATCCAGACGATGAAAAGCACACCGCATTCAGAACGCCTCTCGGTGTCTTCTGCTACACGGTTATGCCCTTCGGCTTAAAGAATGCGGGTGCTACATATCAGCGAGCCATGTCAAAGATCTTTCAGGAACATCTCTGAAAGACTGTTGAATGCTACGTAGATGATTTGGTCGTGAAAAGTCGTGATAAAAAGGATCACATTAAGG
>NW_017977794.1:0-864 GCF_001876935.1 Asparagus officinalis
ACAGTTACAGAGGGTCTGGCAGCTTCTATCACTACAGAGGAGGACACTACCACCTTATGGCACATGAGAATTGGATACACAGGTGATAAGTCCCTACAGTCATTGGCTAAACAGGGGCTATTGAAAGGTGCTAAGACCTGCAAGATGGAATTGTGTGAGCATTGTGTACTTGGGAAGAAGACTAGAGTGAAGTTTGGCACCGCTGTTCATAACACCCGAGGTACATTGGATTATATTCACACAGATGTTTAGGGTCCTTCCAAGAACACATCTCTTGGTGGGGCCAACTATTTTGTCACTTTCATTGATGATTATTCCAGGAGGAATTGGGTATACCCGATGAAGCATAAACATCAGGTCCTGGATATTTTTGTGGAGTGGAAGAAGAAAGTGGAGCTGCAGACAGGTAGAAAGGTGAAGACTCTTCGTTCAGATAACGGTGGAGAGTACAAGAGTGATCTGTTTCTGTAGCTCTGCCAGGATCACGGCATTAGAAGACACTTCACAGTTCGAGAGACACCGCAACAGAACGGGGTGGCTGAGAGATTGAACCGTACCTTGCTGGAGAAGGTGCGGTGTATGATGACGCAGAGTGGATTGCCTAGATCCTTTTGGGCCGAGGCGTTAGTTTATGCAAGCCATCTCGTGAACAGGTTGTCGTGCACTGCGATAGACGGGAAGACTCCTTTGGAGCGTTGGTTTGGTTCGGTGGCTAGTGATTATGAGTCGCTTCGGATATTCGGGTGTCCAGCTTATTATCGTGTCAGTGATGGTAAATTAAATCTGAGAGCGAGAAAAGCAGTCTTTGTGGAATTTAGAGATGGAGTCAAAGGCTTCAAGTTATGGGATCCACAGGACAAGAAG
>NW_017977795.1:0-864 GCF_001876935.1 Asparagus officinalis
AAATTCGAACAATGGGTTATAACATAAGAAATCTCACCCAGGTTGAAACGTACCAAAACGGTCGAAAAAACATGGGTTATAACCTATGAAATTGTTGTATTTGAACTTCGCCAAATTATATGCTGTCAGGCCCAAACGCACGAGAAGGGTCTATAATAACGTGTTATAGCTCATGAAATCATCGGTTTTGAATTCGGTAAAGATATTTTAACACGGGGCGTCAAACAGAACAAAATGTTTAGAAGTCGTACGGATAATAGCTTATAAAATAATCGGTTTCAACATTTTCGACACCCGACCAGAACAAATGAAATGGTCAAAATTCATGGGTTACAGCTCATGAAATTGTCGGTTTTTAATTTGGCAATGATTTCTTGTGCTAGGTCGAAGCAGACCTAAACTGACAAAATGTGACAGAAATCATGGGTTATAGCTCGTGAAATTGAGAAATATTAACTCTAACTTATTGTCTACACCGGGTTGAAAAGGGACGTAAATGGGCAAATTTCGTGGGTTATAGCTCACGAAATCGTGAAATTTTACTCCGCCGAGTCATTTGCCGTTAGACGAAACCATCGAAGTTGGGAGAAAATTGTTTCTTATAGCTCGTGAACTCGTGAGTTTGAACAATGGGTTATTATAACCTATGAAATCGCTCCTGGGTAGAAACGAACCTAAACGGTCGGAAAACCATGCGTTTTAACACATGAAATCGCGATATTTGAGCACCGCAAAATTATTTTTCCCCGGGCCCAAACGCACGAGTAGGGTCTATAATCACGTGTTATAGCTCAAGAGATCATCGGTTTTGAATTCGGCAAAGATATTTTGACACGGGGTGTCGAACAGACCAAAATGGTCAGA
>NW_017977796.1:0-864 GCF_001876935.1 Asparagus officinalis
AGGTTAATCTTTCCTCACCAAACCATCCGCTGATCAAATTAAACGACAGGGGATCCACCAACGTTTCCACTTGCCCGTCGTTGGCATTTCTCAGGCTCAACATGTTAGGTCATGATCACCTAGCATTAAAGTCTCCCTTTGAGTGATAATACGAGTTGGCACTTTCTTTGCTACCCGTATTCCACTTTCTTTGCTTTCTGGTCAAACCTATAAAAGTTAGGGCCAAAGCCAAAATCACCTCTCGATTCCTCCAATGAACGAGAGGTCCACTTTCAAATCGAGTGACCAATCCTATAAAATCTTAGTTTCATCCTTCCGGATTCTGGGGGTGGAGATCCCACCTCGAGTTTCCTTTCCAGCTGAAGATAGAATATAAAATTCTTCCTCTTTAGCGCCGGGAGATAGAATATAAAATTCTTCCTCTCCCGTTTCCTTTCCGGCCGAAGATAGAGTATAAAATTCTTCCTCTTCAGCGCCGGGAGATAGAATATAAAATTCTTCCTCTCCCGTTTCTTAATCTGTCTTTGCTTTCAGAAAAGACACGATTCTCAACTCCCAATCCAGGCACTCGATGCACGGGGAATTTCATCCCGAAGCCTAAGTAGGGATAAGTCAACGCCTAACACGCGTTGCCGGGTAGTCTATTCCCGTGAGAAAGACGAAGCCTATGTATTCAAAATCATAGCACAAAGCCTCAGAGAGTTTTACTCTCTTAGCACAACGTCACATGCGGAACGGACTTAAACAATCCGCATACTAGCCCGACCCAAACGGTAGTCGGTAAAGGCTAGTCAAATCCGTTGAAGGCTGGGGATTAGCGAAAAATCCTAAAGTCAACGCCTAACACGCGTCGCCGGGTAGTCT
>NW_017977797.1:0-864 GCF_001876935.1 Asparagus officinalis
TCTTTATCTGTGCTATTTGGCGTAATTGAACTCGGCGAGCTTTAGACTATGGATTTAGTCGTTTTGGGCCCTCGTTTTGCCCTTTGTTGCTCACAGCGTGGGATCGGATTAACTCCGATCTTCGCGATGTAGCTCCAATGGGGTCAAGAGAGCAGCACTTGGCTCGTAGCAAAGAACAAATGTTTGCTTCTGCGGCCCACTGAAGGACCCAACTTCGACTCGCCTTTCGGTGAGTTGTTGTTTGGGGTACTGACAGACCGGTTGTCTGTCGAACCGCTTTTGACAATCGTCGTCATTTGGGGAATGTGACAATTGATTGTGATAGGAGTCGTCGCCTGGTAGACTCCACCCATCAGTTATCCTAAAGCAACGTTAGGACATCTGGAATATGTCAAATAGTTCAGGGATTTAGGAGTGTGACTATTGACTGGAGTAATGGCACGTCGCATGGTAGGCCATTGTTCAGGCTATGCTATTCGTAAGAATAACGGCGCCAATCATCAGAGGTGATCATTAACTTGATGAGGTCTTGTCGCGATTGGAGCGACCGTGGGGGCCTAGATTGGTGAGTGATTTTGTCAGAGGTTTAATGTTAACGTGACAGTGAATGTCGTGATTGGAACGACTTTGAGGACCCACCATCCTTTAGAAGAGGACTGGTAAGTTGATTTTGTCAGAGGTTTAATGTTAACGTGACAGGGAATGTCGTGATTGGAACGACTTTGAGGACCCACCATCCTTTAGAAGAGGACTGGTAAGTTGATTTTATCAGAGGTTTAATATTAACGTGACAGGGGATGTCGTGATTGGAACGACTTTAATGGATCCGCCATCCCATTAGAGAAGATAGGCGAATTGAGTGGA
>NW_017977798.1:0-864 GCF_001876935.1 Asparagus officinalis
TTCATAATTCCAGGCGAACACGTCGATGTACTCCCTGATAAGAGAGATTAACTCTTCTTTCTCATCGGGGAGGAGACTGTCGCTAATGAATATCGGTTTAGGATTTTCCTCAATTCCCATATTCACCTGGAGTACTTGATCTTCGGTAGGAGGCTCTCTTTGCTCGAACCTATCACCATACTGCATGTTTAGGTGATGAACCCAAGGATCTTCCCATGTCGGCATCTGGTCGTCTTCCTCTATTGCAGTAGGATCGACCGTGACCATGTTTGACATCAACCTTTTGAACATCTCGCCAAGGCTAGCGTCGGAACCCCCAGCCGAAGAGTCGGAAGAGTACCCGTTTCTAGCCTTGTTAGCGATCTGATCAATGATTTGCCAGCAACATTCGTCGTCGGATGAGGAGACGTAGCCGAGACCTCTTTTATAGCGATAATAATCATCGGGTTTTCCCTTCGGTACATAGGCCATTCGAGGTGGAACTCGTGGGCCTCGACCAAAGAAAAGACCTTCTCCGAGTGTGAAGTCATACCCATACTTTTCCATCATATCGCGCGCTTTTGCGTCATATCTGAATAGATGAGGAGCAGGTTTATCTTCATCTTCTTCTTCTTCTAAGAAGTGATCGGGTGTCGGAGCTTCTTTTCCTTTGCCGTTCTTTTCCACTCCATCTTCCCGCGGGGATGATAAGCGTTGCTCCGCATGGATCTTGTACCTGCTTTTTCGTCATGCAAAACGATTGAAGAGGCATATATAATTCAGGGTCATCATAAAGCTTTTTGGTGACCTCATCAGGACACATCGAATACTCTAAATCATCGTTTATTGATAGTTCTTCGGCAAGTTGCCAATTACAACTATTCT
>NW_017977799.1:0-864 GCF_001876935.1 Asparagus officinalis
GTATTGGACGTAGTCGATGATAGGAAAGCGCCAATCTCGGGACTCAGATCCAATTTGAGTTGAATTCACCTCTTTGGCGTTTATGCTTCCATCATCTTCCTGTTCAATCTCCATACTGTATATGGGTATGCAGAGCTGATGCGTCCTTACTGTGACTAACAGCTCAGTTTCGGGAGGCTGCGCAAGTGAAACCGCTAGCGCTGCCAGTGCATCCGTATAAGCGTTCTGGAGACGGGGGATATATTCAATGAAGAATTCTTCAAAAGATTCTGCCATTTTGATGGCCTCCTGGTGGTACGGGATCAGGTCTTGGTTCCTGACTTCATACTCTCCACGGACTTGGTTGACTATCAGTTGCGAATCCCCAAAAGCCTCGAGATATTCGACCCCCAGCTCCTTGGCGAAACTGAGTCCAATGAGAAGCGCGTTGTACTCGGCTACATTATTGGAGCACAGACTAGTCAATGAATAAGCCCGAGGCATTACATGCTTCCCCGGGGAGATTAAGACAACTCCAACCCCAGAGGAAACTGTAGAGCCTCCCGGGGTTATTACTTTATTAACTGACCTTGAGGCACCATCAAAATATAATTGCCATACTTGCTGGTGCGACGTGGTGTTAACCTCGTGGGTTTCATCCGGCAAGTCGTCATAAACTTCTGCCGTATCTGTGGTCGGGTTTGCCGCCAAAAGATCACAAATCGCTTGTCCTTTGATCGACTTCTGTTGTTTGAAGTGCAAATCGTATTGGGACAAGATAAGGGCCAATTTCGCTAATCGTCAATTCATAGAAGCTGGTTGCGTCATAAACACCCGTACTGGATTAACGTTGGAGATGACATAGATCGTCTGTCCAACCAAGTA
>NW_017977800.1:0-863 GCF_001876935.1 Asparagus officinalis
TCTGTCTCCTGAGATTTGGCCTTGTCTGCGACGATTTGAGTCAACATGGCCATGAGTTCATTGATAGCCGCCTGCTGAGATTTGAGCATGGCCTCCTGTTCATCACGTCTCTTTGCGAGATCTTCATGGTTTCCCGTCATATAAGCGAAACTCTTATGTTCAACAAAAGAGCTTAATGACTGGGACTCTGCAATGGCTGAGTGTTCGTCATCGGAATTAGTTTCTCTGGCCAAACTCCGATAGTTGACAGGGGGAATGGCTCCTGTTCGCGTCCGAGTGCGTTGGTAGACTCCTTCAAACTCGTTAGCGATTTCTCTGACGCTTGGAGAATGATCTGACTCGTCAGAACTAAGGGTTGATGATCTCCCTCTACCAACCATGTTAGAAGTGACTCCAAGGTATTCAACCTCTAAAGTCTTCTTCCTGTGATGATGTCGTCGATTATTGAGCAAAACGACATTCGTCGGTCGGTTGAACATCGACAGCAATTCCCGCAAGTCAGAGACTTGGGATGAACCTCTCACAGAGCGTGAGGGTAAAGATGGAACCCCCTGTCCATTAAAGGATGAGACTGGCTCCTGGTGAACATGGATCTTGAGTCCACGTTGATCTTTTTGAACACGACAAATCTCATCGTGTTCTGAAGAAGAAACACGAGGGTCGTGTTCTGTTTTACTAACGCTAGACCGAAGTCTGCGTTTTGTTGATGAAACGCACCTTTGCCGGTTGTGTTTTTGTTGGTTAACGCAGTTTGTAAGTCTGCGTTTTGGATCTTGAACGCACTTGTAGGCTGCCTAAAAATCACAATGGATAGCTGAGTCTCCATCGAACACTGATGATGGAAGTTACAATCTGACGACTTC
>NW_017977801.1:0-863 GCF_001876935.1 Asparagus officinalis
ATATACATAAGTTTTGGTTTCTATGCATATATATAGTTATATATATACATACATGTGTTTTGGTTTTTAGGATATTACATACTCTATTGTGTTTTATTACTTATTGCATAGAATATGTAATTTTGTGAAAATACTGTCTTATTAGTTTATAGACTTCAATATCAGTTTATACATGTTTTACTAAGTCTATAAAATCATTTTGTAAAGTTTCAAAAGTTGGTTTAGCCAAAATGTCAAAATTCACATGTTTAAATTTTCGTGTTTTGGACTATCTTGCAAAATGATGATATTTTTCATTTGGGAAGTCCTTTTTCGAAACCAATCATTGTAGCATGTTTATTATCATGTCTACAATCATTCCCCAAAGTTTTATATTTTTTGGAATTTATTTGATATTTTTAAATAGCATTTTAAAATCAGGTTTTGAGTATGTTAGTTTTCGGTCGACCGAACCGGTCGACCGAACCTGAGTTCTCGTGCTCACTGGGCGACAGAGAGTCTGTCGGTCGACCGGTCCGGTCGACCGAAAGCTCCATCGGTCGACCGCACCGGTCGACCGACGATTGTCCAGAGCTGGTACCGCACCGGTCGACCGACGATGGTCCAGTTTGTTTTCTTCGTGTTTTTGCTCTCATCGGTCGACCAATGAAATTTCCGGTCGACCGACAATAGATCCGTTAGACACTAACGGCTATTTTTCTGAGCTGTCTTCTGGGGACTGTTTTGTCATTTTGTTTGGGGTTTTGACTGAGTTTTGGAGTGGGTATAAATACCCCATTGCTGTCATCTTTCAAAACTAAGAGAATGGTTTAAAAAGATTTTAACAAGAGTTTAAGCTTGTTTAAGCTTGTTTAAGGGTTTGG
>NW_017977802.1:0-863 GCF_001876935.1 Asparagus officinalis
ACAATGAGAAGGAGATGGAAAAGGAGCCGCCTCCTCAGTTAACCAAAGTCGACAAGCTAGAAGCCCGCCTTAATGCAATGGCCAATAGAAGCGAGCTTCGTGAGGAAGGAGTGATACGACCTTACCCTGCAGAATGGGATACAGCTCCCTATCCGCCAAAGTTTAAGGCCCCGACGCTACAACCTTTTGACGGTACAGGATCACCAAATCAGCATATCTACTACTTCAAGTCTCAAACAGGAGATGTAGTGTCAAACGACGCCATTCTGACCCGGCTATTCATCGGTACCCTCAAAGGTATCACTCTCAAAGGAGTAGCCTTTGAATGGTTTATGAAACTGCCTGCTGGATCTATCCAGAAATGGGTAGATCTGGAAAGGCTTTTCTTGGCTAGATTCTTCGAAGATGACACAGAAGTCTCGGTCCCTACCCTTCTTGCCACAAAGCAAAAGAAGGGAGAATCTATTAAGGCTTACGTGGAGAGGTTCCGTAGCATGGCATTGCGATGCCCATCAGGTATGACTCAATCAACTCTAGTTGAAACTTGCAGGCACAACCTGCAGACTCAGCTCCTCGCTCAGATGAGAGTAGCAGAATGTCGCTCCTAGAGACAACTAGTTTCGCAAGGAGAACAAGCTGAAGAGATTGTCGCTCGGGTCAAAGCTGAAGAAGAGCCACAACCCAAACCGCAGCAACAACGCAATCAGAACAATGCCCAGCGGTCCAAGGGAAAAGAGACTCTAGCAGCTGACTACACGCAAGTACCACCGCCTACTAAGCAAGACAAGACACCTAATCAGCAAAGAGCACCCAAGCAGTATTCGTTCAAAGAAGAACATGTGGACACTCTGTTCCAACTACTT
>NW_017977803.1:0-863 GCF_001876935.1 Asparagus officinalis
TTTGGTTAACGTAGGAGTGTCACTGTAGGACCGGGCGCTGGGCCTGATACCACTACAGTTCTCAGGACTAAAAGCCTTCATAGTAATGGTGCTTCCCCACCTTTGCCGAGTGGTATGGGCAATCCACCTGCAGGTGCTGATATTCCTTCTTCTGCTATTGTCTCAGAGCCCGTCGGACCTCAACCCGAGGGGACGTCCGTTGGCATCGGTATGCTCCGAACTTGCCTTTTGACTTTCCTTTCCATATTCGATAGTTCACTGAGCTTCCAAGTTGTTGCTTGTAGGATTCCGTAGCCTTTTGGTCGATACTGATCCTGACAGAGAGGCTTTTCGCACGGACCTCAGCTTCTTCACCGCCTTTTATAATGGCCTGATCGAGAAACTTCTTCATCGAGGAGGCGGCTTTGATCAGTTCCGGCGTTCCTTTTCTCGCCACATGATGATGATGAGGGAAGAAGGACACCCGGAGTTGGCCGATTCCTTCACTGCCGATTTCGCTGCCCTGGAGTTAGAGATACGGGAGTTGAAGGAGTTGGAGGTTACCGGGACTTCTTCTTTCGTGTCTTCTCAGTTGGAGCTTAGGATGGCACAGTGGCGTGACTTGAGATCCTCCATCGGGTGCGAGCTTCAGTCACATGAGAGTACCATTGCGCAGCTGATGACCGTCGTGGCGAGGAAAGATGCGGATAGAGCTGAGCTACTCCGTTCTTCGGACTCGAACCGCGAGGAGGTGGCTAGGTTGAGAGAGGCTTTGAAGCGCGCTGAGGAATCTGATGTTCTTATTGCAGATGACATGATTGGACTAGAGCGTTCTCGTGAGGAGGCACTCGAGAAGCTGGGATCTACTCAGGAGAGACTGATGA
>NW_017977804.1:0-863 GCF_001876935.1 Asparagus officinalis
AAAAGGGACCAATTTGCAAATATCCAGAAAAAAAAGGACTAATTTGTAAATTTTCGAAAAGGTCAAAAATAGCTCACCAGCATATGAGGGAAGCACGCCATCAGTCGGTGCCGCAGGGGAACGACCTCTCGAAACTCGCGACATAGTGACCTACAAAGAAAATCAAGAGGTCAGATCTAGAAAAAATCACATTTTTACCCCCTGAAAGATAAGCTCGAGGCGACGAATCATAATCCTAACCCTCGCATGCAACCCCACAAGTTCATAAATTAAATTAAGCAAAAAAATTGCTAAAATTATGGAGATATACCAAGCTCGAGGATCCGACAAAAATTAGATCTTAAAAGTGCTCGAACAACGCGCTCGAGGGGCCTGAGAGAAATTCCAAAAATGGAAGTTTCAAGGGATTTCTCAGTCAAGGATCAAAAGGAAGGATGAATCTAAGACGAATATCGAGTTTTGAGGGAGAACGGAGGCTCGAGGGAAGAGAAATTCAAAAAAAGAGGCAAAGGGGGGGGGCCGGCCCTAGGGTAAAGAAAAAGAAAAGAAAAAAGACCCCCTTTATATAAGGTGGACCGGGTTTAGACCAAACCGAACCGAACCGGACCGGACCGGGTTCGAACCGGAAGCTAAATTGAAGCTGAACCGAGCATCGAAACGACTTCAAATCAAGCGACGATTCAGCCCATCACTTACTCACTCTTCTCCCACATGTTCGGAAGAGTCGGAGGATTTTTTGAACCGATTTACTGCCTTTTTGGCTCATTTTAAGCCGGTTCAGCTCAGTTAGGCACAAAAAAACTCCAATAAGGTATATGAGTATAAACTGTTCCCTAATTTTAGTTGAGAAGTTTCTGGAGAGT
>NW_017977805.1:0-863 GCF_001876935.1 Asparagus officinalis
TGTGTCGTCAGAGGCGAGCGCAGAATGAGAATCCGAGAACTCATCATCGGAATGGACTCCTTCATGGACTCCACGGTCGTCGTTATCTCCGACGGTTTGAAGGTGAGTTATTCCCGAATTGACCCTGCTTTCCAAAGAGAAACTAGGGTCGGGAGCACCTGAAATGATTGGGGACTTCCCCTTGTTGACCATGTTGATGGTAACTTCTAGGGGTTCATCCTCTTGAGCAATCGATCCTCTTTGGTGAGAATGCCTTGATTTGGGCTTCATCATTCCATCGGAAATTCCCTCGAATATCGAGACCCTCTGTGGAGCGGTCTTGGGGCAGCTACAAGCTGATAATACTGCCCTGATGAATTTGGTACACGGACAGTGAGAATCCGCTTCCCGGGTGTTTCTCTTTTGAGCCTTCGCACCCCCAGCCTGATAGTACAACTCATCGACGTTGCGGTCGGAGCAACCTATCGGCTGTTCACATGGGTTTTCAGGTATAACGCGTTCGTTTGTCGGACGTGTTTTCTTCTGAGTGATCATTGCCTTGTTGGCTTTTACAGGAGTCTCACGTTTGGGATCACACCTTTGTGAGGGTGAAACCTTAACGGGCTCCTGATTTTTTGTGTGCATCGCCGAGCTGGTCGTTGCAGAAAATCGATTTGTTAGGAGATCGCGCACGACCCCCAGTCTGGATGTTGGCTCGAAGCTCCTTCAACGATCCCCCACTTTCCTTGACAAGCGCTTTTCCTCGATTCTCGGGTAGAGTATCGATACGGTTGTTCAGAGGATTCTTGAGCTCGGGGTGTTTTCGGTAAAAGTCGCTGTTTTCATTGATATTCTCTTTTTGAGATCTGTTACAACTTCAAGCG
>NW_017977806.1:0-863 GCF_001876935.1 Asparagus officinalis
GACCACTTCCATTGTCGTTGTTGACAGGGGGAATGATGACATTATTCCCTTCCCGCTCATTCTCTTCTTCGTTCTGATGATTGGGTCGAGTGGGCTCCTCTTGATGAGTTGTCAGAGCTGCGACTTGTTGGTCGTGCATCTCTCTCATCCGCTGCAGGGTCATCTCCATCTCGAATTTGAAAGCTTCTTTCTGCCGAGCTAGGGCGTCTTCAAGCATCTTGTTCATCTGTTCGGCACTGATCATGAGTACCTCGCGGGGTTGCCCCTCGCTGGATACTGTGTTGTCCGAAGCAATCGCGGAGCCGGCATCTGATGCTTCGTCTTCTGATGGTAATCTCGTCCGAACCCTACCATAAGTCCCTCGTGTAATGGTTCCGGACTGTAGGTGAGTTAGATACCAGGGTACCAACGGGATTGACTCGGGATTGTCCCCTGTCGATGCTCCTTTGCTGGCCATGTTGATGGTGACCTTCGGGAATTCTCTGTCTTTGACTATCCTTCTTCTTCGCTGGAAACGCCTAGGTTTAGCTTCAGACGTTCCGGTGGAAATTCTATCAAACACTGAAATTCTCCTTGGGGTTTGAGCGCAGGAGCATTCTGATAGCACTGCCTTGATTATGTTGGCGCACGGGCAGCGAGACTCCATGTCCTGCACATACTTCTTTCGAGATTTCCCCATACCACCAGCTCTATAGTACAGCTCATCAGCTTGGTAACTGGAGCAACCTATAGAGTGTTGGCATGTGCTCCTTGGTAAAACACCTTCATCCTCAGATGAGTGTGCTTCCCCTTTTGCACGGGATGTTCTGTTAATTTTCTCAAAAGTGGCCCGTTCAAGTTTACGTTTTTGTGAACATAAAAAT
>NW_017977807.1:0-863 GCF_001876935.1 Asparagus officinalis
TGGTATACGGATGTGAAGCTGTGCTACCGCTGGAAATTCAGATTCCATCCCTTCGGATCGCCCTCGCAAAGGAGATGACGACGGAGGAACAACATCAGAAGTGTCTCGAAGAGCTTGAGAGGCTGGATGAAAAGCGCTTGGAAGCTCAACAACACATCGAGTTTTACCAGGCCAGGATGTCAAGGGCTTTTAACAAAAGAGTCCGACAGAGAAGCTTCAAGGAAGGAGATCTGGTCCTCGCTGCTCGCCTACCAATAATCCTCACTTCCAAGAAGAAAGGTAAATTCGAACCCAAATGGGAAGGACCGTTTGTAATAGACACAGTCTATTCAAACGGCGCATATCGCCTGATTACTCAAGAGGGCGCCAGGCAATTAATGCCAATAAATGGGAAGTTCCTGAAAAAGTACTATCCCTAGTACATTCAGGATAACTCATTTACCGGGAAGTTCCTCGAAGAATATTACACTTAATATTCTAGAGGATAACCCAAAATCATTGTCACCACCAAAATCCCTCACTGATCAATTTCAATTGACAGTGAGTCCACCAAAAATGTTTTTCTGGCCCTCTTGATTCTTTCCATGAACAAGAGGTCCACTTTCTTCGGAGTCCCCTTTCGATAAACGAAAGAACTCCCTTCTCTTTCTCTTTGGTCAAGCCTTCCCATGGTTATAGCCAAAGTTGAAATTCCACTTCGATAAACGAAGAACCCATTTTTAGTTTAGATAACCCATCCTATAAAAGGCAAATTTATCTAAATTTTCCAGACTCTCGGAGTGGACACCCCACTCCTAGTTTCTTCTTCGCTGGAAATAGAATATAAAATTCTTCCTTTCCAGAATCAGGGAATAGAATATAAA
>NW_017977808.1:0-863 GCF_001876935.1 Asparagus officinalis
ATTTAGAAGGGCTGAGTTATCCACGTGGCCACGACTGCCCTCGAAAAGCGAAAACCCTAACGGACAGAAAACGTGGCCACGATCAAATTCGACGGCCCAGATCACCCTCGGTATATCGAAAGAACCGAGGTTGGTGGCTGCATCCGACGGTTGAGCCCGAAAATCACGACCACGATGCGTCGCGGAACGAAACGCACGAAATCGTGTTGTCAAACCACGATCGTCACGATCCAATGAGACCGTGCCGCCTTAGCTGGGAAGCACAAAGCCCTATCAGCAGACACGTGGCTCATCTCCCGTCAGATCTGGGCCCACCTCAAAAAGGAAGGGTTTCGCCTGCAAATACTTGGCATGACGCGAAATTTGGCTCCCAAAGACTAATTTCGCCTGGGCAACTCGCTCGCCACTAAAGGTAAAATTATAAACGAAGCCAATAGAATGACCTCGCTTAAACGGTTAAAACCCACGCCTCAGACGGCTAAGGGTTAGAGCAGAAATCTTAGCATTAAGCCTAAGAGAAACTGTTCGACAACTCATCATACTGAGGGGAATAGTATGGCTAGCCCGATTCAAACGGTGATCGGTAAAGGCACATCAAACCCGTTGATAGCTGAGGATTTGCTAAAAATCCTAAAAGAAATCAAGTGCGCTTACTTCGCCGAAAATTTCTTCATTCAAAGTATTCCAGACCACACGCGAGCCGGTTTAGGTCTGAAAACTTTGAAGGGGGTCTTGTAGACGGTAAAAAATGCCTCTATAGGCTTACAGGAAATTCGCCTGCGAGAAGAGCTTGTGCGCCCGGTTCTCTGGCACGGGCCTAAATCGCATGGACATCGCACATGCTCGATTCTAGGTTCGCCTTA
>NW_017977809.1:0-2797 GCF_001876935.1 Asparagus officinalis
TAGCCAAAGCGCCCTGCCCAAATTCACGAGCCATCAGAATGACTGGCTGAATCCTGTTATGACGGAGGACTCCCTATTTAATATATCTTTTCTATCGTTTATAACTTCTGCCTCATGCTTCCCATCCTAGAAGTGAGTTACGTAGGAGCAATGAGTCCTGATGATGGTGAATCTCCTGGTAGCCTGACTCACCGCCCCAGGTAGAAAGCCAGAGACCCCTTAGTCTTCAATAAGGACCCAGTCCGTGATCCAGTAATCTTAAAGAGTAACTTGTCTCATTGCCATATTCCTTCCTTTCCCTTATATCTTTTTATTCAGATTTTTCCGATTGATGACTTCGATGGGAGGGCCTGCTATTGGACACTTACTATGTTCAGCTTCATGTATGACTCTCTCAGACGATGGCAGCCCCTCAGATTGTTTCCTGAATATGTACTTCCCTCAGACCCCGGAACGGCTTATCTTGAAGGTGCGTGCCTCTTCTCAAGCTAACTATAGACTAGCCAATCCTTGACTAATCAACTTAAATATATGTGTCTGTCTGAGTCTAACAGAGCTTCGCTGAGGCTGACCCCGTACTGAGCCGCCTGTCGACCAACTCACAGTCCGATGCTGCCACAGTCTTATCATCTCCATCCACCCCCAATGACTCAGGAAGGATATAAATTTAATTAACTGAGCATCCATTCCTTCCTCGTTGAAGTTTTGAGAATCCTCTTCTTTGTAGGCTCCCTCTCAGCTTCATGCTCGTAACATCTGTTATCGGCAATGACCCTGAGAAAGATCCTTTCATCAGCGTAGAAGTCCGCTCTATTTCTCCCCACGAATGCTATAATTGCAAGCCTCCACGACGACATTTCTCTCGAACAGTTAAACCCTACCTGTTCCAAGGTAAATTAATAAGAGACATCGGATAACCCGGACTAGCCGACGCTAGGTGATACCTTGACGCTTAAGCGAGTGTCAAGCTTCAGAGCTCCGGATCAGGTGCCTCTTATCATTCATGCTGCAGTTGATCCGTTTTACAGACATGCGTATACTCCGATGGTTGCCTGAGCTCAATCAGTTGCCAGCGGGCCGAATAGAGCAGTTTGAGTGCCCTTGCCACTAGATTCATCTTCACTTGATGAGCTTTGATTCTCAGATACAGCTCGCGAGAACTCCGGAGAAGAGGACGCGAAGATGCACGTTCAGCAAGCACATGCTGCTTTTACTGATGAGCTGAAGTCATTGAAGCAACCACTGGCTGAGACAGAAGCGAGTTGCTGTGAGACTTTAGCCGCAACGAAGAGTCTCAGAGCCTGAATACAGAGGAGGCTTAGGCGCAGCTTATATAGAAAGCTGTCTGATTTATCACAGGTTTTTAGCCAATGCGAGTATGATCTTATTTGCTGTAAACTTTGACATTTGACTTTTATGAACTCGTTATATCTTGTCTTTATATTATCCTCATTCGCTTGAAATTATGACCATTAATACTCATACATTTTGCAAACCCCAGCCTTCACGGTTTGATTAGCCTTTACCGATTACCGTTTGAGTCGGGCTCGCATGCGGATGTCTAAATCCGCTTCCGCATTTAACGTTGTCCTAAAGAATGTACTCCCTAGACTTCGTGCATGATGTAATACAAGACTTCGCCATTTTACGGAAGAGGCTACCAGCGACACTATGAGTATTACTTTAGATTTGGCTAACTCCAGCCTCAACCGGGTTGATTAGCCTTTACTAACTACCCCATTTGAGTTCGGCTAGCATGACGGATTTCTAATCCGTTCCGCATGTAACGTGTGCTAAGTGAATGACTCCTTAGACGTTCGCACGACATGAATACTTAGACTTCGCCCTTGTTATGGATACGTACCAGCAATCGGTATAGACGCTGACTTATCCCTACTTATGCTTCGGGATAAAAGCCCCAGATCAACCGGCGCCTGGTGTCTTTTTCTTCGGAGAAAGACTAAACCGGCGACACGTGTTAGGTGTCGACATATCCCTTCTTAAGATTCAGGATGACATTCCCCATGCGTGTAAAGCATGGATTTTGGTGTCATTAATAACACCCTGCCACAATGTTGAATATGTGGACAGGTGTTCTTTTTAACGGTTAAGAACTAACCGGCAGCGCAGGTTAGGCGCAGACTTATCCTTGCTTAGGTTTCAGGATAAAATACCCCAGAATCGGACTCTGGTGTCTTTTTTGTACGGAAAAAGACTAAACCGGCAGCGCGTGTTAGGCGCAGACTTATCCCTGCTTAGGATTCGGGATAAACTTCCTAGGATGAATCCTAAATTGACAAATTTTGGAAAGAGCGGTGCGGGAAAGGAAGAATTTTATATTCTATTTCCCGGTCTTCTTTTAGGGTGAAGGCGAACCCAACAGACAAGGAAGGAAGAATTTTATATTCTATTCCCTGATTCTGGAAAGGAAGAATTTTATATTCTATTTCCAGCGAAGAAGAAACTAGAAGTGGGGTGTCCACTCCGAGAGTCTGGAAGATGTAGATAAAGTTACCTTTTATAGGATGGGTTATCTAAACTGAAGATGAGTTCTTCGTTTATCGAAGTGAAATTTTCAACTCCGGTTATAACCATGAAAAAGGTTTAACCAAAGAGAAAAAGGGAAGGAGTTCTTTCGTTTATCGAAAAGGGACTCCGAACTGAAAGTGGACCTCTTGTTCATGGAAAGAATCAAGAGGGCCAGAAAAACATTTTTAGTGGACTCACGGTCAATTGAAATTGATCAGTGAGGGATTTTGGTGGTGACAATGATTTTGGGTTATCCTCTAGAATATTA
>NW_017977810.1:0-863 GCF_001876935.1 Asparagus officinalis
TCTCAGATTTTTGACGCGAGGGCCGACCCACGCGTCTGAACTATCTGACGCGAGGCTCGACCTTCGCGTCTGAGATTGTCTGACACGGGGTTCGACCTTCGCATCTGTGATTGTTTGACGCGGGGTTCGACCTTCGCGTCTGTGATTGTTTGACGCGGGGTTCGACCTTCGCGTCTGAACTTGTCTGACGCGGGGTTCGACCTTCGCGTCTGAACTTGTCTGATTTTGAGTTGTCTAACTCTTTTCTTCTTTTTGCAGTGCGCCATACCAGCGAGCCTCTTCTTTTTCGCCACCACTTTGGACATGAAGGTGGTGCAGACATGAACATAACTTTCAGCTCGCGTTTAGAACTCCCGGTTTTCCGGATGAGGGAGAAGAGTCGCGTGGAACTGATCACCCAAGCTTCTCATGACACTCTCAGGACGTTGGTTTCGGACGCTCGACTTGAAAGCCCAAGCCGTAAGCCCATAACCAAACCTGGATATCTCTTCGGGGACTTTGTTGACTTCAACGCAAGCACTGCTTATGATGGGGGCTATAAGTGGCTGCGGAGAGTTGAGGACCGCAACCTTTTCTTGCCCAACATGGAGAGGATGTTCCCCCTATCTTATTTCCAATGCGCTTCTGTCCCGAGGCGTATGGATTGGCCCCTGGTTAAGGATCAAGATGGGGTTGCTCTCGGAACTCTGACTTTCTATGGGGTCCGCACCGTTGGTTATAATCGGCAGGTGACAACTTTACGGCCGAGTTTATTTGCTAAGGAGTATCCCCTTGGCGAAGCACCCAGTCTGGCGAAGACCTTCGTTAAGAGATTCCTGGAAAAGAAAGGAGAGTTTCCCGCGCAAGGATTTAGAACTCCTGGT
>NW_017977811.1:0-800 GCF_001876935.1 Asparagus officinalis
TTGAACACCCCGGAATGCTTAGAATTTCAGTACATTGTTGAGTATATCATGTTGAAATTGTTTAAAATCTGTGGGAAAATTTTCAGCAATAAGGTAGGATTCAATGTAGAACATGAACTCTTCATGTTGAATATTTCATTCTACATTGTTTATTTTGTTTATTTCAGAATAATAAAAAGAATTTATTCTTCTCTCATTTGAGAGTTTCTTGTTCAGTTGTTAAAAAAAGAAAAAAAAGAAAAAAAAGAAAAAAAGAGAAAAAAAAGGAAAAAAGAAAAAAAAAACAAGAAAAGAATAAATATTTGATTTCCTCCTCCTCAGACCAAAGGTAATTGCAGATTTTTATCAGCTGACCAAATGTAAGTGCTTCATTTTTTATCTTTTTTACTTTATGCATCATAGAGTTTGCATTGAGGACAATGCAAAATTTAGGTGTGGGGGTGGGAATTAGTTATTTTTTTCCTCTTTATTTTACAATTTTAGTTCCTTAAAAAAAATTATAAAAATATCGTCACTTGCCAAATTGATAGAGTTATGTAATAATTGATTTATTTGATACATTTGAAATTTTCTAATCCCTAGTTGGTTATTTACTTAAGTTCATCTTTTATGATAACTCTAAATAAATTTCTTAAGAAATGATTTTCAAAGTAGTATACTGTACTTAAGTCTTAACTTGGACTTTTATTTAAAATAATGAAATTTTTGCATGCTTAGCTTAAAGTTAAAATTAATTTTTCAAAATGTCTTGATTTACATATTTTTCAAATACATATACAAAAAAAATGCAAAAGAAGAGT
>NW_017977812.1:0-3206 GCF_001876935.1 Asparagus officinalis
TTGGGTTTTCTGCCTGCATGTAATGAGGATGTCTTGGGTGCAAATGAACAATTTCCTGATAAAAGTTTAGGGTCGTTCGAACCTCTCCGCCATTGCTCAGAGTGGAGATCCCCTCTTTGAGTCTGTCATCCTTCCGGATTCTGGCGGGTGAGCATTCCCACCTCGAGTTTTTCCTTCCAGCTTGTAGATGAGAATATAAATTCTTGCCTCTTCAGCGCCACCGGGAGTGAGAATATAAAATTGCTTCCTCTCCCATTTGCCTAGTCTGTCTTTGCTCTTAAAAAAAGACACAATTCTCAACTTTCCAATCCGTGGCACTTGTGTGCACGGGCGAATTTCATCTCGGAAAGCTGATCGAAAAGGGATGAAAGCCAGCCGCCTAACACGCCTGTGTGTCCGCGTTTAGTCTTTCACCGCTATTTTGAATGAAGACACCAGAATTCCAGGTTCTGTGGCGATTTTATCCGAACCTGAAGTAGGGATTTAAGTGCAACGCCCTAACACTGCCGTTGCGGTGAGTCTGCTTCACCGATTGAAGAAGACCACCAGAATTTCAGGTCTGGGGAATTTTATGCCCGAGCCTGAAGATAGGGATAATGTCAACGCCTAACACGCCGGTTCCGGTTGTAGTCTATTCACCGATGAAGAAGACCTGTGAGGCGCATCAAAAATTGCCGATAGGTCCCCACGAACAGCTCAGTGTTAGGGAATGACGACGAACGTCACTACCTGGTTCACAAGAGTCCAATTGACGTCGGTGAGCTCCTGAAGTGAATCAACGAGCTACGTGAGCCGACAGAGTTTCAGAACAACGGGGATACGGACTGACCGAGAACCCCGCAACCGCTGCAAAAGGAGCAACACCCGTCATGTCCTGATCATCACACTGATAATCCAACCATGGGGGCTAACAGAGCTCTTCGTCGGAATTCCAACGCATCCGAAATCAACTAAATCCGAGTTTGGACGACGAATCAACGGCAAACACACCCGGAAAGGCCTCGGACTGAACTGGGGCACCCGGGGGTGTCTTGGCAAGCTCGAAACACCCGAGGGGTGTCTTGGCAAAACCAAGACACCCCAGGGGTGTCTCGGCCAGGCCGAGACACCCCAAGGGTGTCTCGGCTTGGCCGAGACACCCAAGGGGTGTCTCGGCCGCCGAGACACCCCAAGGGGGTGTCCTCATCATTTCAGCCCCCCCTCTCTTGGTTTGCTATAAATAGCCCCCTTAGGCCTTCATTTGAGGGGGCTCCTGATTTAGCTCTTGATTTCTTTGGTGGCCTTGGAGGATTTCTTGGAGAGAGCCTAGGCGAAGCCCTGCCGGAGCGAGGAGTGCTCGAGCCTTCTGCAGCAAAAGGGTCTTCTTCTTCCTTCCTCCTTCTCTTCTCCTTAGTATTGGCCGTCAGCGTTAAGACTAAGAAGAGCTGGTGTCTCGCTTTAGCCGAGATATAAGCCTCATAGCTTCTCGATCCCACGCGGGTCGACGAAGTTCAGTTTCTAAATCCCCTCGCGGATAGACGAAACTCTGTGCGCAGAATTTTCTGCGGAACGGATCTGACGCCTACCGGTGTCCACTGGATATTGACGTCCCGCGCGTCACGAGGCTTATAAAGGAATCGCGGCAGCGGCAAGCGAGAGCAGCACCAAAACGGGATCCTCGTGTTTATTTTCCGGATAGAAGGTTGTAATTTTTTGTTTTTATTGCACGAAGGAGGTCTTAATAAAGAAGACGCGAAGCCTTTTTAATCGATTGCTTGTTGTAAGCGGATTGAAGTTGAAGCATGATCCAAAAGCCAATGAAAACAGCAACTTTTGCGTGCGAACACAAAGGCTGGGCGACGTTGTCACAGTGGGGAGGCCAAGGGTACTATGCTACTGGGACGGCGCGTTTCGTGACGGCAGCCAAGGCATTTAAGAATCCGGTGTGAAGGGGAAGATGTCGAGTACGAGTTGCTTTACTAGCAGAAATTGCGAAGAGTACCGTCTCTTCGCGTCCTCCTCCAGATCGCGCGCTGCTCCAAGTAGGCGCAAGAAGGCATTGCCTCGGGCTGCGCAGAGTCGCTCGGCAGAAGCGCTACGGTCAAAGACTCAAAGATTCCTGTATAGCCATCGCTGCCTTGGCAACGAAAGCGTGTGCGTTCGGCATCGGCCCAACGTGGTCGAGATCTTGCAGATCTTGGGGGTCTACTCTCCCGCGCCTAAGAAGATGGGCTACTGATGCTACTATCCAACTCTAATCAAAGAGGGCGCTCCTAATAGGCGGCGTACAACAGCAGTTGCTCGTCGAAATGGCACAAGGCTTTAGAAGCTTTAATGGATTGGGTGGTCGCGCGTACAACAAAGACGCGCTTCAAATCAAGGCATACGCACAAGAGCAAGCATGGTATGCTAACCAACTCCTCGCTCCAGAAACAGAAACAGAGAAGGTCCTCGCGCGCTTCGCTTTCGAAAAAATAGAGTTCGTGTCACTAGGAATGCGCTCAACCCTACGGAGGAGCGAATCAAGAAGCACCTGTGCACTGCTTGCACAGGCCGAGGCTCTCTTGAATGAAAGCAGAGGCGATTGGCTAGGAAAGACACGACGGTGCAACGGCCGCGCTCCAAAACAAGTTGGTGGTGGGTACCAATCAGAGGTCAACCCCCCCCCGCGCCACCTGCGCAACATGCCTTGGCACGATGGATTAGAGTGGAGTTGTCACCGGCGAAGATCTTTCCAAACCAGATGTTCATTTCATGCCTGCTCCAAAGCCTTCAATCCAGGATGGCAGGTAATGAAAACGGAGCCCGGTTGGCCATGCATCCAGGGTTTCCTAATGAAAGGTCGCCGTGCGGTCTTACCGTAGGGGAATCAATGGTAAAGTACCTTATGCAAAGCGAGCGATTGGTCGCATTGAAAGGTCGTCTGCGCAACAGTTTTCAAATCAAACTGGGGGTCGAATTAATCCCTCCAAGAAAGATGAAGAAAGGAAAGCCGGCGGCTATCACGGCGAGCCAGCATCGGATTGTGCGAGTTCGAAATATCAAGTAGCCGCGTTTCGTTTTTATGTTCACAAAAAGAGCGTAAAACTTTGAAGCGGGGCCGACATTTTGTAAAAAGCTAACAAAGCAATCAAAACATGCGGCCCAAAGGGGAATGCACGACGGCATCTGAGGATGATGGTGTTTTACAAGCGAGGCACTATGCCAACACTCTATAGGTTATGCTC
>NW_017977813.1:0-862 GCF_001876935.1 Asparagus officinalis
TTTGATGGCTTGGTTCGTCCTTCATCGTTCTGACATGATGTCGGTACCGCATGCCATGGACCACTCTGTCCCTTTACTACAGCTGCTTGAAAATGGCGAGTGGGAAGGCCGAGGATTCTCTGATATCAGGAGGCAGTTACAGGTCCACAAGTGCTGGGCATTCTCCACTTGCTTTCCGCAGTTCTCCAGTCGGTATGGCGAGTGTTTGATTGATGAGGAGAAGCCGAGGGAGTATCGCACTTATTTAGATATCGGCTGCTTTAATTGGCTAGTGAACATCAGGCCGGGCTACCTGACTTTCCGGGTGGGGAATCAGTGTTTTATAGAGCCATATCTACCCTGCCGATTCGCTCGCCAGTTTGGTTATGACCAGCTTTATGTCGGGAACCCGCGCCAGCAGCTTCGGGCTCATGGAGGTTTGGTGGACGGTCTTCGTGCATGGTTGTGGACCGTGACAGGCTGCACTGGTGCTAGGTTCAGTCTCCCGGGTGCTGAGCGACAGTTGAACCTCACTTTCTTGAGCTGCAGGTGGTTGTTAGCAGCTAATAAGACTGTCCCTGTGAAGCCTATTGAAGAGTTGGTGGCCGAAGAAGCCTCTCAGATTGATTCTCATGTGATCCGGGACAATGCTCGGTCACAGAGGACACGGAACAAGACTCGTCGGATTGATGAAGAGGGAAAGAAGACCTTTCATTCCGCAGACGAGGCTTCAGGGGGAGATCCTGAAGGTTATGAAGACTTTTCCGAGCGAGGTTTGCTATTCATCTTTTCCTTCCATCTTCCAAAAATATTAAAACTGACTATGGTTTGATGTTTCAGGGACCACAGTTGACCAGGATGAAGAGTTCAGTCCCCCTTCCCA
>NW_017977814.1:0-862 GCF_001876935.1 Asparagus officinalis
ATGTAAAGAAGGACTGTACAAAATATCACGCCTGGCGTGATAATAAGGGTACGTTCCTTGCTTTGATCTATTCTGAGGTTAATTTAGCTTCAGTACCTAGAAACACTTGGTGGTTAGACTCTGGTGCTACAACTCACATAAGTGTTTCTATTTAGGGTTGCCTGAGCTACCGAAAGCCAAGTGATGTTGAAAGACACATCTTTGTGGGCGACGGACAATCGGTAGATGTGGAAGCAATTGGGCACTTTAGGTTGTTGTTAGGAACTGGTTATTATTTGGATTTAAAAGATACTTTTGTAGTACCGTCTTTTAGACGGAATTTGGTTTCTGTTTCTGTATTGGACAAATCAGGTTATTCTTGTTCATTTGGAAACAGTCAATTCAGTTTATCTTTTAATTCAAATGTTGTGGGAACCGGTTACTTGAGTATTTATGACAACCTATATTTGCTTGATACAATTGCTTCTTACAATGAATCCTTGCATGTGGAATCACGTGGTACTAAGCGTAAATTAAATAAGGAAAATTCGGCGACATTATGGCATAAGCGCTTAGGTCATATCTCAAAAGGTAGAGTTGAGCGTCTTGTGTCTGATGGCATTTTGGATTCCCTTGATTTTTCGGACTTCGATGTATGTGTTGAATGTATCAAGGGAAAACAGACCAAAGTGAAAAGATTAGGTGCCAACAGATCTTCGGATGTCTTAGAATTGATACATATGGATATTTGTGGGCCATTCCCTACGGAATCCTGGAATGGTCAACAAAATTTTATATCATTCATATATGATTGCTCACGTTATGGGCACCTATATCTTATTCATGAAAAATCTGAGTCCCTGGACATGTTCAAAGCCTATAA
>NW_017977815.1:0-862 GCF_001876935.1 Asparagus officinalis
CCAAGCCACAGTTCCTATCTCTGACACGGCTCTGCTTGCAGGCTTCTTAATGATTTGGTTGAAGCAGTGCGTAGTACTGTCAAGACCGATAGAGGCAATATTAGCTGAGGTAGTGTACCCAGCTGTTTTGCTAGCGCATGGAGACCTGTGAGCCTCCTTACTGCTATGGTTGGCTGTATTCAGAATGGCCTGAGGGTGTTGACTTCAGAACTCCTCAGTGCTTCGAGAGTCAAAGCCGCTAAGAAGAAAGCTGGAAAAGCTCCTCAACCACGTGTACCAGTGCCATACACATATTTAATGGCCTGGTTCGTGTTGCATTGCCCTTCATTAATGACGGGAGTGCATGAAGGGGATGATGCTTATACTCCCTTCGTACAAAGATTGGAGTCGGCCACGTGGACTAGTTCTTATATAGTCAGGGCTCGACAGCTTCTATCCCGAGAAGATAAGTACCGGGTTTTCTGCTGTGCTCCTAACTTTGACGGGGCTGATGTTAAGGATGCTCGTTTCATGGATTTGCTTTTTGAAGGCTCGTCTTCTTTGGAAGAGGGTACCTTCAGCTGGCTTCTTATGATCAGGTTGGGCTACCTGGTCTATCGCTCACGGGAGAAGTGCGTAATCGAGCCTTACATGCCTTCTCGGTTCGCGAGACAGTTTGGATATGACCAACTTTATGTTGGCAATCTTAACCCGGCGTTAGCTCAGATTGGGAATTTATACGAAGGAGCTCGCGCATGGTACTTATTCTCCGCCGGGGGAACCCATGCGCAATTCACTTTACCCAACTCACCGTCCGGCTGTTCTACTGTTATGGATTGCCGCCAGTGGTTTGCCGAAGCTTCTCAGATTCCGGAGTATGACG
>NW_017977816.1:0-862 GCF_001876935.1 Asparagus officinalis
GCGGAGTTTCGGTGATTCTTTGGTCACCGTTTCCTTCCTCCTTTCTCGTCTTTGTTGTAAGAGAGCACGAGCATGAACAACGTTTGCACGACATTTTTGTATACGTTCTTTGAGGGTCGAACGAGCCCTTTTGACGAGTGTCCATTCCTCCGTTGTGAATTGTGCAGAAACGTGAGTAGTTCGTCGTTGCGTTGAACAAACCACTTGTTGTTTCCTCGACTCTAAGTCCGCATAATAACGAACTCCGTCGGTTTATTCAAATGCCTTAGCTATTTAGCGAGCACGGCGCTGACGCTGTCTCTGACGAGCCCTCTTCGTCAGTACCGGTGGGCTTTGATTCGATGACTCTTTAACTAGATAAGAGTCATTGTGAGCAGAGGTGTTGCGAGTAAAATCCTTAGCAACAATCCGGAGAGAGTCTTCATTTTGTGCCTTCTTTGGCATGCAACTCTTCCTCAATTGTGAGATCCTCTTGTACTTGCGAGATAATGAAGATCTTGAAGAGGATTGTTTGTTGGAAAATTTGTAATAAGAAAACAATGAAGGAAAATTGATTTGTATTCCTTTAATCTCAGTTACAATTGGATTTTCGATTACAAAAGAGAAGAGAATGAATTTGATTCTCCCCTTTGTTTAATTCTGGGTTCTTCACGGTAGCGATGAGATGCCTCCCTCGAATGCTCGCGTCGAGTTTGCTTCTCGTTGACGATCCGACGTCTTGTTTTACTGGAACGTGGTCTTCTCCTCACGATTTGACGTTATGGAGAACTCTGAACGAGTTTGAAACTCTATAAAAGAGTTGATTTAACCGAAATCGGTTATAAGTCAAGGATGAAGAAGATCTTGTTGCCGATCTCAAAAG
>NW_017977817.1:0-862 GCF_001876935.1 Asparagus officinalis
TTGCATTTTCCGGACCTTTCGCTTACGCTTCAGTGGCCTTTTTGACTTTAAATAATCTCTTACTCTGAGTGGGCTAAATTTAGAATAGCATTTTTTCCCAAACACAACTTTTGGAAACCCCTCAAGTAATTGAACGATCTCAGTACCTGTGAGTTGACGCGGCTTCATTCTTTTCTCAACTGTGCCATCAAACTTAGCTGATAATTTTCTGTACTTATGACTCAAGGGCAACCACCTTCGATTAAACCAATAACAACTCTTTCGGCTATGTGGTAATTGAAGAGCTTCAAATTCCGGACCACATACAGGACAAGCACACTTTCCCTTTGTGGAATACCCAGACAGATTAGCATAGGCTGGAAAATCATTAATCGTCCATAATAGAATAGCACGTAATCTAAACGATTCTTTTAAATGGGCATCATATGTTACAATACCCTCAGACCATAGTTGTTTCAGCTCATCAATTAGAGGCTCTAAGTAAACATCAATATCATTTCCAGGTGCATGTTTACCGGGTATCAGTAATGAAAGTATCATAAATGGCTGTTTCATACAAAGCAATGGAGGTAAATTATATGGCATTAGTACAACTGGCCAAGTAGACCAACCAGAGCTCATTACCCCAAATGGATTGAATCCGTCACTTGACAGACCCAGTCTTACATTTCTGCAATCTTCGGCAAATCGAGGATAAATTTTATCAACATGCTTCCAAGCTACCGCATCAGCAGGATGTCTCAATTTACCATCATCTACTCGATCTTCCTTGTGCCACCTCATATTTTTCACAGTTTCTTTGTTCATGTACAATCTTCGCAATCTAGGAGCTAATGGAAAATGTCGAAGCACCTTGGCTGGA
>NW_017977818.1:0-862 GCF_001876935.1 Asparagus officinalis
CAAGCGCTTTTCATCCAACCTCTCGAGTTCTTCGAGACGTTTTTGATGCTGTTCTTCTATCGTCATCTCGGTTGCGAGGGCGATCCGAAGAGATGGGATTTGGATCTCCAATGGTAGCACAGCTTCATATCTGTATACCAACGAATACGGGGTGGCCCCTGTAGGTGTGCGTATGGTGGTGCGATAAGCCCAAAGTGCTTCACCGAGTTTATCGTCCCAGTCTCGTTTATTGGTCTTCACGAGCTTTGACAGGATCTTAATGATCGTCTTGTTGAACGCCTCAGCTAATCCATTCACAGCGGGATAGTAAGCTGTTGACGAAATATCTTCAATTTTGAACTTGTCACAAAACCTGACGAAGGCGTTGCTTATGAACTGTGGACCGTTGTCATGAATGATTCGTCTTGGCACGCCGTGTCGGTATATGACATGATGCTTAATGAAATTGATGACGTTGTTCGTCTTCACTTCTCTAAGCAGAATTGCTTCAGTCCACTTTGAAAAGTAATCCGTGATCGCAAGAATGAATCGATCACCTTTGACTGAAGGGGGAAAAATAGGACCAACAATGTCCATACCCCATGTCTCGAACGGCCAAGACGTGGTTGACGTGTGCAACTGCTCTGGCGGTTGATGCATATAATTTGCATGTATTTGACAAGCATGACACTCTCGGGCGTATTCGATTGCGTCACAAACCATTGTTGGCAAAAAATATCCCATTCTCCTGATGCGATCATACAGTTTAGGACCAGGTTGATGCGCACCACATTCTCCTTCGTGTGCTTCCTTGAGAACTTCTTCTGTTTCTTTGTTCGAAAGGCATCGGAGTAATAAACCATCGTACCCTCTACGGTATAAT
>NW_017977819.1:0-862 GCF_001876935.1 Asparagus officinalis
GTTCATCGTCGCTCGTTAACACTGAACCGGTTGTGGAGAACTATAGGCAATTTTCGATGCCTACAGCTGGGGGTGGACCCACCAGTGATGATAACACTGGGGGTAGCCGTATCATTCCTCTCGACAATTGTCCAAAACAGGATATAGATCAGGTCGAAAAGATGAAGGATCTCGAAAGAAAAATCGACGCCCTGATGTCTGCTCAAGAGGTGAAGAGGACCGGCATTCCGTGTCCTTACCCGAGAAAGTGGGATTCGATCCCGTATCCGGCGAAGTTCAACCTGATCAACTTCACGCCGTTCAACGGAAAAGGCTCGCCCACTCAACATCTGATCTACTTCAAGTCTCACTTGGGAGTAATCTCGGGCAACGAGCCTTTGATGGTTCGGTCATTCGTTGGCACCCTTCGCGGGCCCTCCTTCGATTGGTACCGCCGTCTCAAGCCCGGAAGCATCAACAGCTGGGAGGACCTGGAATGCAAGTTCCTCGCCCAATTCTTTGATGATGACACCGAGGTGTCGATCAGGACACTCTTCGACGAGAAACAAAAAGACGGAGAGTCAGTGGATACCTTCATTAAACGCTTCCGCAATCAGGCAATGAACTGTAGGGATCCCGTCACGGAGGAATTCCTCTTGCAGACTTGTCAGAACAACTTGTCCATTAACATCTTGGACGTGATGGGAATAGAGCCGCTCAATACCTGGAAAGAGTTAAGGGCTCGAGGAGAACAGGCTGAACGCTTCATCAGGAGGCGAAAGGTCGAGAGAAACCAACCGATGGTTAATCCTCTAGATTCGGATCTCGTACCTCATGATGAAGAGGACGTACCTGCAACGGTTATTGACGATGATCAAACGTC
>NW_017977820.1:0-862 GCF_001876935.1 Asparagus officinalis
GAAGAAAAAAGAGAGTGAGACTGCGATACAAGCTATGAGCAGCAAGTGTCAATGGAGTTGGAGTGGGGAAAAGATCAAGGTGTCGCCGACGAGATAGAAGATAAAGCATCTGACGGTGATGATGAGTTCGAAGATTAAGAAGCTGGAAATTCAGGAGGAGGTACTTTGAACTCAAGTGAGGAAGAAGAAAATGTAGATAATTCGTCTATGGGTTATGAGACACCAGAAGCAAGGGAGGCAAGAGAAAGAGGACCACCAGCTTGGATGAGTGATTATACACCAGGTTCTGGACTTTCTGGTTCGGGAATTTCAGATTTGGAGTTGCAAGCTAATATGGCACTTGTGATGTCTGATGATCCCGCAAACTTCGAGGATGCAGTAGGAAGTGGGAAGTGGAGAAAGGCCACGGATGCAGAAATTGAGTCCATTGAGAAGAACAACACACAGAAACTGGTTAAGCTGCCTGCACGAGCTAAAAGAATAGGAGTAAAATGGATTTTCAAAACTAAATACAATGAGGCAAGGGATACTGACAAGTACAAGGCTCGGTTGGTAGCAAAAGGCTACTCGCAGAGGCAAGGAGTGGATTTTACAGAAGTTTATGCTCCGATGGCTCGAATGGATACAATTAGAGTGATGCTTGCTCTTGTTGCACAGAGAGGCTGGATTGTGTATCAACTCGACGTCAAATCAGCATTCTTGCATGGTGAATTAATTGAAGATATCTATGTCGAGCAACTTTTGGGGTATGAGAAGAAAGGAGAAGAGGATAAAAGTTAAAAGCTACAGAAAACGCTATATGGATTAAAGCAAGCACCTCGTGCTTGGTTTAGTCGAATTGATGCCCACTTCAACAAAGAAG
>NW_017977821.1:0-862 GCF_001876935.1 Asparagus officinalis
CGAGCTCCGGGACGCAGGTGCCTCTTCATTCATTGCTGCTGAGTTGGATACTCGCTTACAGTCGTGGCGTAGTACTCGGATGGTTGTTGAGCTCGAGATTCAGGTGCAGCGGGGCCGAATAGATCGAGTTGAGGCTAACCTTGCTACTAAATCCTCCTCACTTGACGAGCTTGATTCTTCCATCGCTTCTTGTGAGACCCAGATAGATCAGCTCCGACGAGAACTCCGTGAGAAAGAGGAGACTTTGGGTATTCTCCAGATGACAAAGCTGCAGGATCAGCAAACACACACTGCTTTATCTGATGAGCTGAAGTCCTTGAAGCAGCAGCTGGTCGAGACAGAGGAAGTTGCGGTGAAGACTTTAGCCGCCAATGAAGAGTCCATCAGAGCTGCAGGAGGAGCTTAGGCGAGCTTATGATGAGAAGCTGTCTGAGTTTAGTCAGCAGGTTCTTAGCCATGGGCTTGATGTATGATTTTATTTGCTGAAAACCTTGACATTTGATTCTCTTTAGTGGACCTGATTTTTGTCTTTATCTTTATTATGATTCCTCATTCCGTTTGAAATGATTGACCATAATACTCATAGGATTTTTGGCAAACCCTCAGCCTTCAACGGGTTTGATTAGCCTTTACCGACTACCGTTTGAGTCGGGCTAGCATGCGGATTGTCGAAATCCGTTCCGCATGTAACGTTGTGCTAAGGGAGTAAACTCCCTTAGACTTCGTGCTATAACTTCGAATATGTAGACTTCGCCATTATTATGGGAATAGGCTACCCAACAACGCGTTTTAAACGCTGACTTATCCCTATTTAGGCTTCGGGATAAAATTCCCCAGAATCGAACTCTGGTGTCTTTTTCTA
>NW_017977822.1:0-862 GCF_001876935.1 Asparagus officinalis
AACGAATTAATCGATGTGTATTATCCCTAATCCACTATTGCATACACCAAAATATTTCTTTTTATTTTTTTATTTTTTTTTAAAAAAAAGAAAGAAAATTAGTTTTTTTTTAGAAGATAAAGAAAAAGAAAAATCCTAACTGAAACAAATCAAAACAATCACTTTTCAATCAACTCTAATTCTAGGGTTTAGCCTAACTCAACTAGACCAGCTCCTAACCAAAAACTCCTACAGTGAAAAGATCAAAGTTTTACCCAGGTAGTTAGCCAGGTAAGGATAGTACTAGAGGGTGATCAAAGATCAATTAAGTACCTCTTTCCTTGCGGAGCGCTTTACGCAACCCCTAAACCTTGCCTTAGACACCAACTAATCTGAGAAAACTTAAACCGGTTCACTTAAGGATTTCTTGTTCCTTATTGAGCTCGAATCCTTAGGGGCCAACGTCTAATGAGTTTTATTAGGCTTGGGTGGTGTAGTGAGGAATTAGTGATTTTTGGGCTAAGGAAAGGGTGATGAAATCCCTCACCTTATCTTGATTATGGGGTTTTGCCCTTAAAAATATTTTTAAGTGTGTGTCAAATCAAGATGCTCAAATCACTTGGTGAATTCCTACACTATATGAAATGCAACCCTATGAATTAAAAGCAACTAAAAAGGATGGAAAAGAAAAATCTTTTTTTTTTTAAATTAGGGTTAACAATCAAACAAATGAGAAGGGGGGATTTGTTTGAATTTATTATCTTGTTAGTAAATGTCAAAGTGGTGGATGAATTTTATTATGGTCAACAAAAAAAAAATCTCTTTTTTTTAAGTCCTAATTGTCTCTAATTGTGAAGAAGTAGCTAAAGGGTAGAATTAAAAA
>NW_017977823.1:0-862 GCF_001876935.1 Asparagus officinalis
GGCAATACGAGCTGTCGCGGTAGCTGAACAGCAACTCCAGATTTCAAAAAATCACGAGTTTGAGCCAGATTTGTATTTTGGCCGTGTTACACATCTTGATTAAATAAGATACGTATTTTGCAGCGTCAGTCCCCTCGAAGGAGGACGTCAACTCTTCCTGAATGCCCCTCAAAGGGGGCAAACGAGGTTATACGGGCAAAAGCATCAATTTTAAACAGATAGAGAGTTGAAAAGTTACCTCCAAACGACATGGCAGCAGTCTCGACCTCCTCAGATGCTGGTGCTGCGGATTTTCCCTTCGGGACACGAGCCTTTTTGGGAGACATGGTGAGAACAGTCTAAAAACAAGGAAAGTTAGGGTTTTTTGATGAAACTTCAAGCAAAGATCAAAACTGAACCCTAGAATACAACATAGGGGTGCGGTTTTACCAGGGGTTGGATGAAATTAAGTTCAATTCGAAGGAAAAGCTCGAGATCAAGAAGAACCCAAGAAACCCTAGATCTCGTTCAAAGGGGAATCACCCAAATAAGAAGACGTGAAGAGGAGAAGAGCCAAAGGCCGCCTTATATGGGGGATTTGAAGAGTTTCGAACTCAAAGAAGCAGGTAAAAAATGACCTGAGAAGGCCCAACAGCAAACTTATAAGCCCAACTGGCCGAAGCGGCGCGCGGCAGTCGATACTGTCATGCTCGAGCGCGACAGTCTACGCTGCAGCGCTCAAATGCGGCAGTACACGCTATCGCGGCTGTGGATATTATCATAGTCCACACTGCTGCGCAGGAGCATCAAGCATACACAATAATCCCTTGGGTGTTTGAACACATACATCTCCTGCTGTATTTGGAATACATACCCAAACACT
>NW_017977824.1:0-1137 GCF_001876935.1 Asparagus officinalis
ATATCTTATATCGCCTTTGTGTATTGCTCATCATATTGCCCTATCACTTGTGTAGATTGTTTATTTTACCCTTGTGCTAGTTTACATATCCTCACATATATCATATTGCATATCTATTTGGTAGGATATATCACCTTGTGTTAGTTTTATATCCTTGCACATATCATTGTATATATATTTCATCATATAGGATATATTTCTTGTTTACATTGCTTATCCTAGCCTATATATCTTGTTATACTTTTATACTTGCTAGGATAACTTATTAATTAGTTTTAATTGGCATTTAATCGGATTAGATTAGCATAAGACCCTAATCACCCCCCCTCTAGGGTCTAACAAATTTATCTTAAGATCAAGGAATGGCTTGAACTGGTGAAGGGAAAGTCCGCAGTGGAAGAGCTTGTCAATCATAGCATTCACAAAGGAGAAGAAGGAACGGATCTCTATACAGATGACAATCTTCTCTGGGTCGCTGTCTGATAACAACTCCTTCACAAGGACGTGAAGCCGAGAAGAAAGCCCTACACAAAAAGGAGAAATCCGTCAAAAGCCTTGATAAAGAAATAAATAACATTTCTCAGTAGCTCAATTTATACCTTCTTCCCCTTGAGTCACTGGGGGTGTGGAGGTGTAACGGCTGTGGATGTATCAGCTGGTGTTCTCACAGCCGGCTTAACAGGATCAGTCTCGACAAAAGCTCCTGTCAAATACAAAATAGAATTCTCAGATGCATCATATTATAGTTGCATTAGTCAAAAATTGACTGGTCCTATAATTAACTTGAGAAGAGTTACGTACCTTCAGAAAAACCATCCTCGGGATTCTTAGGGAGCGTAGACTCAGGAAATACATCTCCAGGCAACTGGTCATCAATTTAAGGAGAACCATACATGAAGTGGAGCATAGGAGTGTCCACAAGCAAGCCTTCCTCGTCAAAATCATCAGTCGAGAAATCTAACACAAGAGAATATAAGCACGAAAGGAGAATAAAGAGACTACGACCAATAGAAATGAGTTACTTCTTATGGGTGTGTCAGCCTCTCTATTCCTAAAATCCATGTTTGTCTCCTGCGAATTATCTAAAAGAGCAAGAAGTATAGAGACAATCAGGGAATGCACAAATTCCAAATCATT
>NW_017977825.1:0-861 GCF_001876935.1 Asparagus officinalis
TGAAAGATCTTTGACATGGCTCGCTGATATGTAGCACCTGCATTCTTCAAGCCGAATGGCATAACCGTGCAACAGAAGATGCCGAGAGGCGTTCTAAAAGCAGTATGCATTTCATCATCTGGATGCATCTTTATTTGATTATAACCAGAGAAACCATCCATGAAAGACATCCTCTCGAACCCGCACGTGTTGTCAATGATAACATCCGTGATGGGAAGGGGAAAATCATCTTTTGGGCAAGCAGCGTTGAGGTCTCTAAAGTCAATACAGACCCTGATCTTCCCGTTTTTCTTAAGGACCGGGACAATATTGGCAAGCCATTCTGGATGTTGCTCTTCCCTAATGAAGCCCGAGTCCACAAGCTTTTTAACCTCAGCTTCGATCGCCTCCATCATTTGCGGACGAAACCGTCTTTGTTGTTGTTTGACAGGTTTGACATCCGACTTAATATTGAGGCGATGCACTGCTACGTTTGGATCGAGCCCCGGCATGTCTTCATAATTCCAGGCGAACACATCGATGTACTCCCTGATAAGAGAGATCAACTCTTCTTTCTCTTCGGGTAGGAGACTGTCGCTAATGAATATCGGCTTCGGATTTTCCTCACTTCCCATATTCACTTGGACTACTTGATCTTCGGTAGGAGGTTCTCTTTGTTCGAACCTATCAACATACTGCATGTTTAGGTGATGAACCCACGGATCTTTCCATGTCGGCATCTAGTCGTCTTCCTCTATTGTGGTAGGATCGACCGTAACCATGTTCGACATTAACTTTTTGAACATTTCACCGAGGCTGGCGTCGGAACCCCAAGCCGAAGAGTCAGAAGAGTATCCTTTTCTAGCCTTGTTAGCAATTTGA
>NW_017977826.1:0-861 GCF_001876935.1 Asparagus officinalis
TATTCTTTATGTGGTTTGATCAAGTTTTACAAAGAAAATTTCCTTTATTGATCAAATATCATTTTTTTTTTGCTTAAATTTTTGATTTATGATTTCATTTGAGTGATTTGTTTTCTTTTGAAAACTTTTTGCATGATTCTCATGTTCCTCTTCTTTTGATTTCATAAATCTATTCATTTATATGGTTTTTATATTTTTTGTGTTAATGAGACACTTCTTTCATATTAACATATTTATATGTGTTCTCATTATCGGTTTTGTATGTGAGTTATGTCTTAATCTATACTTTCTCACATATGTATGCCTTAGCATTCATTTTATACATTCATGAGGCATTTTGATAGGGGGAGCAATCCCTATATCTTTTTATGTGTTATACTCACCCATGCTTATTGATAGGGGGAGCTTTCGCTCTCTTAATTCTTTTGTCCCCTTTTTGATGTTGTCAAAGGGGGAGAAATATTGTGAGTATACATTTATATGCATGTGTATTATCTTGTATATGTTCATTTCCTTCATGCATATACTTCTTTTTGTAAATTGTTTGTCATCATCAAAAAGGGGGAGATTGTTGGCCTTCTTGTTTTGATGATGATTTACAAACAATTTACATCTAATGTTGTTTGTCTAGTGTTTGTGTTTTCGTATTTATTCTAGGCAAACAATATGTTCGAGGATGGATGGAATAGAGCTTTAACGATCATATCCAATTGAGGTTGGCGGAATAGTGGAGTGAAACTTCGCAATTCAAAGTTAAAGATCAAGTTTAAGCTTCTTCCGCAAGTGTACCATGTCGAGCTTATTGAAGATCAAGATCAAGCTTGGGTAATCTAGTTTAGATTTTATATTATGTGTGTTAGA
>NW_017977827.1:0-861 GCF_001876935.1 Asparagus officinalis
AGCTTGATTCTCAGATAGATCAGCTCCGACGAGAACTCCGTGAGAAGGAAGACGCGAAGATGCAAAATCCGCAAGCACATGCTGCTTTATCTGATGAGCTGCAATCCTTGAAGCAGACACTGGCTGAGACAGAGGAGGTTGCTGTGAGGATTTTAGCCGCGAACGAAGAGTCTGTCAGAGCTGAGTTACAGGAGGAGCTTAGACGCTCTTATGATGAGAAGCTGTCTGAATTCAGTCAGCAGGTTCTTAGCCATGGGCTTGATGTATGATTTTATTTGCTGAAAACCTTGACATTTGATTCTCTTTAATGGAACTGGTTTATCTTTTTATCTATTATGATTCCTCACTTCGTTTGAAATGATTGACCATAATACTCATGGAATTTTTGGCAAACCCCCAGCCTTCAACGGGTTTGATTAGCCTTTACCGACTACCGTTTGAGTCGGGCTAGCATGCGGATTGTCTAAATCCGTTCGCATGTAACGTTGCGCTAAAGGAATGAACTCCCTTAGACTTTGTGCTATGATGTCGAATACATAGACTTCGCCATTGTTACGGAAATAGGCTACCCGGCAACACGTGTTAGGTGTTGACTTTATCCCTACTTAGGTTTCGGGATAAAATACCCCAGACTAGTATTCTGGTGTCTTTTTATACGGCGAAAGACTGAACCGGCGACGCGTGTTAGGCGTCGGCATATCCTTTCTTAGGATTCAGGATGACATTCCCCTTGCGTGTAAAGCATGGATTTTGGTGTTATTAATAACAACCTACCGCAATGTTGAATATGCAGACGGGTGTTTTTTTTAACGGTTAAGAACTAACCGGCAGCGCGTGTTAGGCGCAGACTTATCCTTACTT
>NW_017977828.1:0-861 GCF_001876935.1 Asparagus officinalis
GCAACCAAACTAAATTCGAAAAGATTTCTGCATTTGTCCGCCAATAGTTTACGATATGCTAGATCCCCAGGGGATAACATTAACAACGAATCCATGAGTTCAATAACAAAACCGTAAACTCATCAACAAACACAAAAGCTTAACAACACACTATATTAGCAGAAACATATTAATAGGTAGTTAATAGAGCGTATCATCATCAAGTTCAGCAAAACATTTGGTAATTTACAATAAAAGACAACCTAGGGGCCGACTGCTCCTCCCCCGCTCCCCTTGCTCGAAGCGCGATCGTGGTAGGAACCCCTATCGCGAGGAAGGGTAGACGGCCCAACACCTTGGGCCCGGAGAAATCGTTGCCAGAGCTCTTTCTCCACCGTCATTTGCCTGCCGTCCCAAGACACTTCAATCAATTCCGGGTCGGCGCGGGAAGGCTGCGGTTGCTGGCTTTGAGGTTGGTCAACGGACATGTCGTTGGGACCTTGCTCATTGTTTGCCTGCTGCTCACGGTCTCCACCCACAAGCTGAGTGACGACGAAACCTTCCATCAGACGACGGTCCATGGGAGAGGTGTAACGAAACCTAATCCTCTTAGGGATATCCGAATATTCCCTAATCTCTAGCAGCACCCTGCAGTCTCTGAAGTTTGTCTTCGTGGTGACGTCAGCGGAGCAGTACACGCATTGGCCGATGCCCTCGAACAGTGATTGGAGGAACTCCAACTCCCAGAGGTGGTAGGGGAGATTGAAGAGGCGGATCCACCTAAACATTGGGTACGGCAATGCTCTTAGCCTAAGGTCCTCCCGCCAAAGCCTGAATCTGCCCACGAAGGACCCAAGATTTACAGGACTGAGCTGGACGGCT
>NW_017977829.1:0-274 GCF_001876935.1 Asparagus officinalis
TTTTGGTAGGAATGACCAGGGTTGTTCCGAAAGAATGCTGGAGGCGTTTCTTTGCTACATAGGATGATCAAAGCGGCACATATAAATCGGGATTATCATACAACTCTTTTATCACATCATCAAGAGACAGTGAGTACTCTAAATCGTTATTTATTTCATTATTGGTAAGTTGCCAGTTACAACTGCCATCTGACGATTGTTCATCGTCAAGGTTGATTACAAAGGGTACAATGTCGTTTAAAACATAACCTCCATTGTAATCAAGTCCGGCTTC
>NW_017977829.1:643-861 GCF_001876935.1 Asparagus officinalis
GCTATGCATCAAGCGAAGCGGCATAATACTCACAGCAGAACCCGGATCGACTTGGATTCGGTTGACTTTACTGGAGCCGATGTACCCAATGAAATATAGGGGTGTTCGCGGGAAAAACCGTTGCTTTCTTCATTAATGATTCCATTGTCCACTCTTGTAATAGTCTATCGATTACAAAGATCCGGTCTTTTTATAAGATCCGGTTACAACGAAAATCA
>NW_017977830.1:0-861 GCF_001876935.1 Asparagus officinalis
TCTTTCTGCTTTCGCCATCTTCAATCTTGATAGAGGCCGTCCATCGGTGCAGGAGCTCCGAGAGATGCTAGCCTACCGCTTTAATCTTAGGACATGGTCCCATCAAATCAAGGAGGCGGCAGGGAACAGCTTCATGGTGCAGTTTCCATCCGATGAAGTTCTTGCCCAAGATATTGAACTCGGTTTGATAGATATGGGCACATTTAAGGGCAGATTTCGCCGTTGGAAAGAGGATCTGAGGCTAACAACGTTGCCTCAACCCTTTCTAGTATGGATTCGCCTATTCAATCTCCCATACCACCTCTGGAATTTTGAATTTCTTTAATCTCTGCTCATTGGTATCGGTGAATGTGTCATGTGCTCCAGGGACGTCATAACACATTCTAACTTCAAAGACTGTAGAGTTCTACTCAAGGTTAGGGATTTATCTGAAATTCCTAAGAGGCTTGGGTTCCGTTACATCTCGCCGGTGGACGGTAACGCCAGGGAAGGATACGCCATCACGCAGATCCAAAGCGGGGGGGATTTGGAGAGGGCTCGGGGATCCACACGACTCAACTTAGGGCCCCAGCGTGCGCAGCCCTTTAGGGCCGACCCCGAGTTAATTGAGGTTAGTTGGGGTGGCGTCCACATGTTGGTCGAGAGAGACCATTGGCAGCTGTTTCTCCGTAACCAAGGGGTCGGGGGTGCCAATTCTCCAAGGGCTCTCCCTACCGGCAATGTTCCTCTCCCTTTAAACCCCGTCGTCTCCCACAGTGGCTCAGCGGGATCCAGTTCTCCTTCCTTAAAGCACAGTAAGTCAGGACCTTCGAAAAGGAAGGCGAGTGACAGCGAAAAGGGTTTATTAGACCCAAACCGATC
>NW_017977831.1:0-6436 GCF_001876935.1 Asparagus officinalis
AAAAAAGAGAGAGAGATTTGTTGAAAGGAGTTGCGATTTGTATTTTGTTTTCATTGTGTACGGGTCTTATAAAAAGACTATCTTTTAGTTCATTGATAACGATAAAGTTGTACATGAATGCAGCAGATGAATACAGGGCAACTTTTTCTGGGCAAACAGACTGGCGACCACAGTGGGAGCAGAAGGCGGCATCGCGCGCGCTCCTCACGCGCGTCGTGACGCATGGCCGGCATTCAAGGTTCGGTGAGATGAAGAACACGAGCTCGATCAATCAACCAGTTCAAATAGAGGCGCTCTGCTTCCTCCTCCTGCCAGATCCGCCTCTTCAAACGGTAACAGAAAGGTAACCTCTCTGCATAATGTTTGGCAGGTTGCGCTCGGGCTCAAAATCCAAAACCCCGTTGCGGCCTCTGCACTTGCCACACGTGACATGCCCCTGTGCGTCGTCCAACGTGGTTTTGAGATACGGCAGATCCGGAGCTCCTCTCCGCCGAGGAGACAATGGTTTCTGAAGATCTCCCCATTATCAAAAGCAGAGGCACGAACAAAGACGCGTCAAACGTCTTCGCTCGACAACCTGGCCGATGCTTTGGAGCCGGAATGGAGTGGGATCCGCTATACACCACGTAGATCTAAACTCCAGGGCAACGCCAGGAGCTAACGCACGGCAAACAACCAAGCCCCGCTCTCGAATCCAGAAACAAACAAATGAGTTTCATGTCAAAGAACCGGTTCTATCTCTCGAGGAGCCGAATCAGAAGCGGCCGGCGGCCTTGCGGTACGCATACCCGAGCCCCTGATACCAAAAGCACAGAGAAATGCTAAAGGGAGAGGCCGTTAAGAGATCGTCGAGATCCGAACGAGTTTGGATGGCCGAAAGGCTCAATCAACGGCCTAAGGTAAAGGCAAGGTAATATTGCTGCTCACAACCTTCATCCAATTTCAGGATCCCCGAACCTCTGGAAAAAGCCCGACCGCAGCGCGATTTCCCAGAAGTCAAGGAATACCTCCAAGGATCGTATCGGTACTGCCTAGAACCCGAGAATCGAGGAAAGAGCACTCTGTCAAGGAGCGCTGGAGATCGCTGAAGGAGTTCGAAGCTAAACTACCCAGACCCGGGAGTCGTACACGACTCGACTAACAAAATCGATCTCTGCAACACCCGCTTGGCGATATGTGCAGAAAACCAGGAGCCCGTTAAGGTTTTCAGCAGCTCAGCAGAAGGCGTGTGAATCCGCTAAAGCGTGTGAGCTCCCTGTAAAACCCACAGGGCAATGTTTAATCAGAAGAAAACAACGCGTCCGACAACGAACGGCGTTATAACTGAAAACCCATGTGAACAGCCGGATAGGTTACTCCGACGGCAAACGTCAGTGAGTTGTATATCAGGGCTGGTTGGTGCGAATGAATTCTCGAAAGAGAAAACCGCGGGAACTGGATTCCTCCTGTCCGTGTACCAGAAATCATCAGGGCAGGTATTTATCACACCGCGTAGCTGGCCCCAAGACCGTTCCGGCAGAAGGTCCTTCGATATTCGAGGGAATTCTCCGATGAACGACCAAGCCTAAATCAAGGCATTTTGCAGCACCAAAGAGGGATCCGGTGTGGATCGAGATGATGAACTCCTAAAAGTTACCAATCAAACATGGTCAACAAGGGAAAATCCGCCATGCAGTGGCAAATGGTTCGACCTAATTTCTCCTCCAGAAGCATAGGTCGAATTCGGGAATAGCTGCAGCTTCAGCTAAGAAGGCCGACGGATATAACAATGACGGCATGGGGTCCATTGGAAGGAGTTCATTCCGATGAATCGGAGTTCTTCAGATTCTCATTCCAACTCTCGCTTCTGATGGTACAACGTCTAGGGCATAGGGCAAGCTCGAGAAGGTGCTCATGGCCAACGACCGGGAGAGGATAGCGCCAGATCATTTGAAGAGGCCCTTGCTAAGGGGCAGAAGGAAATCCTTCAAGTTTCGAAATGAAAATGGCTATGCCAAGAGATGAGGACAAAATGCAGCGAGTCCAACGAATCCGGAGCTGTTGTCAAACCAGTCTAGTTGAGTCCAATCGTCGGCACCCCCCGAAGCGCCGCATACTGTCGAGATCAAGCGATCGCGGAGGTGGTCGAAATCCGTCATGGGCCGAGCGCACCGCCCAACGAATACTGGGGTGGCCGCGCACTACAGATAACAACGCTGGGGTGGACACCAGTGATGATAACACTGGTTGGGGTGGTCCGTATTATTCCTCTCCGAGCCGATTGTCCAAACAGGATAGCAGATCTAGACCGAAAAGATGAAGGAGCTCGAAAGAAAAATCGACGGCCCTGATGTCTACTCGAGAGGTCTAAGACGAGCGCGAGGCAATTCCTGTGTCCTTCCGCGAGGAAGATGGGATTCGATCGACCCCCGTATCCGGCAAAGTTCAACCGGTGGATCAGACTTCACGGGCGCGGGTTCGGCCGGGAAGGGGTCTGCCGCCCACGTCAGCGATCGTGAGGTGCTATGCTCAAGCTCGGCACTTGGGGGTGATCGTCTGGCACTAGCGAGCCTTGAGGTTCGGTCACTACTCGTTGGCAGCCCTTCCGCTGGCGCCCACGCTTCGATTGGTACGACGCTGTCCGCCGTCTCCCAAGTCACCGGGAGCATCAACAGCTGGGAGGACTTCGGAACGCAAGTTCCTGCAGCCATTTCTTACTGATGATGAACGAGGTGTCCAATCAGACACTCTTCGACGAGAACAGAAAGGCGGAGAGTCGAGTGGAATACCTTCCCATCACAAACGCTTACCGCAATCAGGCAATGACTGCAAGAAGGATACCGTCACGGAGGAGTTCATCTTGGCAAATGACTTATGGTCAGAAACAGCTTGTCCATTGAACATGCTTTGGAACGTGGATGGAATAGAGTGCCGCTCATACCTGGAAAGTAGTTTGAAAAGAGATCGAGGAGAACAGCCGATACGTTAAAGAGAAGGCGGAAGGTCGAGAGAAACCAACGATGGTTAATCCTGCCTGGATTCGGATCTCGTCACGCTCATGATGAAGGGACGCACGTCTGCAACAAGGAATATTGACGATATCAAACGTCACATACAGCAGTCGGCTGGGAACAACAAAGACAGAGATTACGGACGAGGAACTAAACGAGTAGCTGCGTTCAAAGAACAGACGTACCAGCATCTTCGAGATCGCTTCTCGAAAAACGAAATCACTCCGCTTCGATAAGAAGATGGAGAGGAAGATAGACGATCCTGAGGATCCCGAAATAACTGCGAGTACCACAGGAGGATCCGCTTCATGGCCCACCAAGGATATGCTTGCTCTCAAGAATAGCATCCAGACGCTTGTTGAAGACGGCGTCATAAAACGCTAGGGTAACGCCAAATTGAAAACGGGTAACCACTCCAAGAGTAGCACGAGATAAAACTGTTTCTCCAACACTCAGCGAGTATAGCGGAGTATAAACTGGCTTCTCAAGACTCCGATAAGTATAAGAGTATAAACTGGCTTCTTATCACTGGTGGGTGCGTTCAGACAAGTTGAAAGAGTTATAAACTGCTGCCGCTTGTGGAACACTGTAGCCAAAGAGTATAACGAGTATAAACTGGTTTCTCATTCCTCCTACCGGTATAAGAGGTTAACTGCTCCCTGATACTCCCAATAGGTTAATGAGGATCTAAAAGCCTATTTCGCTAGCCGATTGACGGGAAGTTCCTGGAGGATATTACGCTAATGTTCCTTTACGGATCCGGTCGGACAACAAATCCAAAACCAGTTCCAAGAGAGAAGCTGGGGGTGGATACATCCAATGCATCAGAAAGTTCCCAAGAAGAATACAGCATGGGTATTTTAGGGATAACCCAATCATTGTGGAATTGGTTGAATTAAGAATTCACGTTCGAACTCTGAAGGCAGAACTGTCTCTTACTTTATTCTCTAACTCTATCGAGTTATTTTTGTGAGAGGAGATCCACATCTTTTCTGATAGGTTAATCTTTCCCAAGCCAAACCATGTGCCGCTGATTTCAAATCAAACGACAGTGGCCGCCGACAAGCATTCCCATCTGCCAGTCATTGGCGTTCTTGTTCTCAGACTCACGTGCCTCAGGTCTAACGCTACATTAAAAGTCTCGCCCTTGAGGGATAATGACGAGTTGGCATTGTTCTTTGGCTCCCGTATCCAGGGCTCTCCTTTCGCTTTCTGGTCAACACGCTATAAAGTTAGGGCGCAAAGGCCAAAATCCCCCTCTCGATTCTGCCAGATGAACGAGAGGTCGCACTTTCAAATCGAGTAGGGTCATGCTCAAACTCCTGCTGGGTCAACCTGTAAGTTAGGGCCAAAGCCAAAATCTTCGACCTCGATTCTCCCCCCGCCAATGAACGAGAGGTCCACTTCCAAATCGGGTAAATCAAACCTTCCGACAGTTAGGGTTATCGCGAATTGTTCAACGATTCTCGAGTGGAGATCCCACTCTTAGTTTTCATGCTTCCGGAGTTCTGGGGGAGATCGCACCTGAGTTTCCTTTCCAGCTGTAGATAGAATATCCAATTCTTCCTTCTTCAGGCACGGGAAGATAGAATATAAATTCTTCCTGCTCTCCCATTTTCCTCCGGTCGGTTCTTATGCTTTCAGAAAAGACCAGCGAATAAGTCAAGCGTTAACACCGCGTTGCCGTAGTCTATTCCGTGATGAAAGACGCCACAGTCTAGTATTGCAAAATCATAGCATTAAGTGGCTAATAAGAGCAGCATTCTCTTAGCAGGAACGTTACATGTGAAACGGGTTTTTACAATTCACAATGCTAGCGGCGCGATTTCAAACGGTAATCCGGTAAGGCACGTCAAACGCCGTTAATGGCTGGGGGTTTGGGCCAAAATCTCCAAAAGCCTATGTCTAACAGCGCATGGCCGGTAGTCCTTTGACCGGAGAAGGACAACGACCACATGATTCAACATTGTGGCAAGGTTTGTTGTTAATAACCACCAACAATCCGTGGGGCCTCCACACGCACAGGAATTTTATCCCGAAGCCTAAGTAGGGATAGAGTCAACGTCTATATACGTTGGCCGTAAGGTAGCGCTATTCACGTAACAATGGCGAAGTCTACGGTATTCAATATGTACACTAAAGAGGGTTAACTCCTTTTAAAGCTTTAAAACGTTGCCATGGGAGCGGGACTTAAACACCGCATACATAGCCGCGACTCATAACGGTAGTCCGGTAAAGCTAATCGAAATCCGTTGAAGGCTGAGGATTAGCCAACAAATCCAAAGTCCAATGGCCTAACACGTGTTGCCGGGTAGTGCTATTCCGCGTGAGAAAGACAAAAGTCTCACGTATTCATCATCGTAGCATAAAAAAGGGTTAACTCTTTTGGCTTAACGTTACTGTTGGAACGGATTGAGAGCTAATCCGCATACTAGCCCGACTCAAAACGGTAGTCGGTAAAGGCTAATCAATTGCCGTTGAAGCTGGGGATTAAGCCATAAAAATCTCTAAAGCCAACGCCCTAACACAGCGTGCCGGGTAGTCTATTCCCGTGCCGAAAGACAAAGTCTATCGAATTCAATATGATATCGTAGCACTAAGAGCGTTAACTCTCTTAGCACAACGTCACATGCGGAACGGACTTAAACAATCCGATTGCTAGCCCGACTCAAACGGTAGTCGGTAAAGGCTTATCAAATCCGTTGATGGCTGAGGATTTGCCAAAAAATTCTATAACTGCGAGTCATTGACGCATCAACTCCACTAGTTGGTCTCGTGGCTCGAGCACCCAACAAATTCAGGATAAAATCCACACATGCAGATGAATCAACTTTAACAGTTGGTCCTGCAACCCCAACATTCGGGACCGCGATGCTCCAATACCTTAAGAGCTTAAACTGTGTATACTCCAGCAAACGTACGAGTATAAACTGTGTTAATGGCGATTCGAAACCCTAGAGTCAACGCTGGTCACCGCGAAATCCTAGGTCAACGCCAGTCAACGCGTTGCAATCAGAGTCAATGTTCGACGATTCGAAACCCTAAGGGTCAACGCTGGTCACCGCGAAATCCTAGGTCAACGCCAGTCAACGCGTTGCAATCAGAGTCAACGTTCGACGATTCGAAACCCTAAGGTCAACGCCGGTCAACGCGTAACCCTAGGTCAACACCAGTCAACGTGTTGCGACAAAAGTCAACGTTCGAGGATTTAAAATCCACACCAATCAACGTTTGACGATACAAAACCCTAAGGGTCAACGCCGGTCAACGCGTAACCCTAGGTCAACGCCAGTCAACGCGTTGACGATACAAAACCCTAAGGGTCAACGCCGGTCAACGCGTAACCCTAGGTCAACGCCAGTCAACGCGTTGTAATAAAAGTCAACGTTTGACGATTCGAAACCCTAGAGTCAACGCCGGCCAACGCGTAACCCTAGGTCAACGCC
>NW_017977832.1:0-860 GCF_001876935.1 Asparagus officinalis
ACCCGATACAAGGATGGAATAGAAGCCTTCTTAGCCTACTCTGACACCAACCCTCTACGGTCGCTGAGCAGATCAATTTTCTGTCCTTGCAAGAATTACAGGAATGGTAAAATGCTCACTAGGAGTGACGTAAGTTTCCATCTGTCAATCAATGGATTTGATAGCTCTTATGTATTTTGGAGTCATCACGGTGAAGGCGTCCCGGTGATGCAATTAGAGGAAGAGTTCACTAATGTCGATAATCCGACAGTTGACACGACTGATATGTTGGAAGATATTCTTGCAGCGCCATCTTCGAGTGATGTTAACACTACTGATATGTTTCAAGATGTAGCCCGATTGATGAGACTTGTTGAAGAAAACGAGTCACCGTTATATGAGGGTTGCAAGGAGTTCACAAGGCTTTCTTTTATGCTGCGGCTTCTTCATATCCAAACACTCAATGGGAAGGCTGTTACACATTTTGAGATGTTATTAGATTTGCTCAGGAAAGTTATTCCAGGCGGTGAGAAGAGCATTGTTGATACGTTGGGGCTTGATTACAAGAAGATAGACGCCTGTCCTAATGATTGCATCTTGTACAATAAGGGTAATGAAGCTCTGTAGGAATGTCCGACGTGTCATGTATCACGCTGGAAAGAACATACGGGCACATCCGAAGGCGGTTCATCCAATAAGCAGAGCAGAATTCCTGTGAATGTTCTTCGATATTTTCCAATTATTCCTAGGCTGCAAAGGTTTTTTATGTCTGCCGAGCTGGCTGAGAATATGCGATGGCATTCGACCGATCACAAAGAGGATGGGAAACTGAGACATCCTGCTGATGGTGAAGCATGGAAGCACATCAATCGTATATATCC
>NW_017977833.1:0-860 GCF_001876935.1 Asparagus officinalis
AAACAGTTTATACTCTTGTACTCTTTGGAGTTTTAAGAAGCAGTTTATACTCTTATACTTATCGGAGTTGTAAGAAACAGTTTATACTCTTGTACTTGTCGGAGTATTGAGGAACAGTTTATACTCTTGTACTCTTTGGAGTATTGCCGTTTTCAATTGGCTTACCCTAGCGTTATAACGCCGGCTTCAACCAAGGTCTGGATGCTATTCTTGAGAGCAAAGCAATCCTTGGTGGGATGGAGGATCCTCCTGTGGTACTCGCAGTACGTTGGATCCGCAGAATCGTCATCTTCCTCCTGATTCGTGATGGGCGGGAGCTTGATTTTGTTGTTTTCGAGAAGGGTCTCGAAGATAGCTGGAACGTCTTCGTCTTTGAACGAGTACTCGTTTTGGAGCTCCTCGTCCGAATTCTCCTGTTGTTCCCAGGACTGCTGTTGTGACGTTTGATTATCGTCAATAACCGTTGCAGGTACGTCCTCTTCATCATGAGGTACGAGATCCGAATCCAGAGGATCAACCATCGGTTGGTTTCTCTCGACTTTCCGCCTTCTGATGAAGCGTTCAGCCTGTTCTCCCCGAGCCTTTAACTCTTTCCAGGTATTGAGCGGCTCTATTCCCATTACGTCCAAGATGCCAATGGACAAGTTGTTCTGACAAGTCTGCAAGAGGAATTCCTCCGTGACGGGATCCCTGCAGTTCATTGCCTGATTGCGGAAGCGTTTGATGAAGGTATCCACTGACTCTCCGCCTTTTTGCTTCATATCGAAGAGTGTCCTAATCGACACTTCGACGTCATCGTCGAAGAAATGGGCGAGAAACATGCTTTCCAAGTCCTCCCAGCTGTTGATGCTTCCGGGCTT
>NW_017977834.1:0-1176 GCF_001876935.1 Asparagus officinalis
CACAAAACTCCGGATCTGGAAGCTTGGTTCTTAGATCCGAGATTCGATGCGCGTTCCTGGTGAAACACCCTCCCGGCCTTTATTATCCCTTGGTGGGATGAATACCCGTAATACGGCGGGGTAGGTCTGGGCTTGGATCCAGATTCACGCTTAAAAAATTATGAAGATAACCACAGGTAAAGCAACCAATACCATCGGCGGCAGGCAAACAACCACAGAAGCAATAGAGACCGGATTAACAAACAGTGATCTTGTTGATTTGTCGGTAAAGAGATAAGTTGTAATTTTTATTTTTGTTTTATTTGATTTTTCATTGTGTAAGCCGGATCTTATAAAAAGACCGGATCTCTTTGTAACGCATAAAGTTGTTAACTGAGTGCAATGATGTCGATAACGAAGAAAACACCAACTTTTCCCGCGAACAGTAGCAGAGTATAACGCACTGATCATAGGACTCAACTTCGCTAAGGAGCTGGGGGTGGAGTATCTCGAGGCCTTCGGCGATTCTCAACTAATAGTCAAGCAAGTCCAAGGAGAATATGAAGTCCGAAGTCAGGATTTAATTCCATACCATAAGATGGCAGTGGAGATAGCGGAATCATTTGAAGGATTCTTCATCGAACATATTCCACGGCTACAGAATACCTATGCAGATGCGTTAGCAGCTTTGGCCGTATCACTGGCGCAGCCTCCCGAAACAGAGCAACGGTAAGAACTCACCAACTCCTAGTGCCGCTTTACAGTGAAGATGCCGAGGAAGAAGAAGTTCAAGAGGTACACGCTACTCAAATCGAGTTCGAACCACGAGATTGGCGTTTCCCCATCATCGACTACGTCCTGCATGGGATCTTGCCAGAAGATGTAAAGGAAAGAGAATCAATCAGACGAAGAGCACCCAGATTCTACTACAATACTGAGAATCGAACGCTATACCGCAGGGGGTACGATGGTTTGCTACTTCGTTGCCTATCAACCAAAGAAGCTGAAGAGGTCCTTAGGGAAGCGCACGAAGGAGAGTGTGGCGCACATCAACCTGGTCCTAAGATTTATGACCGCATCAGAAGAATGGGGTATTTCTGGCCTTCCATGATGAGTGATGCAACTACTTATGCCCGAAAGTGTGACGCATGTCAAATACACGGGAATTATGTACACCAACCTCCGGAGCACCTGCAT
>NW_017977835.1:0-860 GCF_001876935.1 Asparagus officinalis
ACAGACCATCTAGCATGTATTAATTTCATTGAAAATTGATAGAAAGCCCGTAAAGAATATAATGTTGGCGCCTCTTTATCCTTGAGAAAGATATCAGCAAGTTTTACTGTTTGCTTGTAGGACCTAACATGTTACATTTTATCTCCATTGAACTCGAAGTTGCCAAAAGATTTGCATGCTGGGACATTTTTTTGTAGAATGATAAATGTGACCTAGAAGGTGGATGATTCTATTTTATTTCTTATAATGATGTTTTGGGAAATTGCAGTATTTGGATCGACCTGGAATTAGCTTTTGTTGCCGGACAACTTATGATGACAATGCAATTACTAATGCGGTGGAAATTTACAACAGCTCCAGGTACATGGTTTTTATGCTTATTCTGTCAGTTACTATGCTCTGAAATTCTGCTTTCGCTAATTTTGTTTTGTCATCTATTCAGTGGGGCTCTGCACTTTATGGCATCAAATAATGATTGCGGAGTCAGAGACTTTGATGTGGAAAAGTTTCAGATATCTAAGCATTTTCGGTACCAATGGCCAGTGAATGTAAGACATCAGTTTTCAGTTACATGTTCTTTATGCTTTTATAAGGCTGAATTTTTACGTAATCCATGTCCTGGTCTTGCAAATGCTTATTACTAAAAAATAGTAATACCACTAACAATATGAGGGGTTAATTGCGTATATACCCCCTGTATTATGGGCATGTGCCACTTATTATCCTTGAATTTCAAAATAGGCATGCGCATTCACCCTTGAGTGAACTGTTGGAATCATGACATACAACTTAGCGGAAAAAGCATATCATGACTATTAATCAAAATTAATTGAATATTAGAAGAATACCTGAAACGCTTT
>NW_017977836.1:0-860 GCF_001876935.1 Asparagus officinalis
ATATAGTATTTATTGGACGGGGTATTCTACGGCTCGAAAATATGAGTGTACAGTGTGTGCAATTTCCCCTGTATCGGATTTAGATCTTTTGCACTAGCGTATGACAGTTGAGAGAAGGAGCAGAACGTACCGCTGTTTTGCGTTTGTCGTCTCTCTTCGAGACCGACGATGTTAAACCTAAAGCCGTTGACACAGTAGCCTCCATAATGCTTAACCACATTAGAAGGACCTCTGGCATATAAACAAACTTTCTCAGACAGGTTAATCCCATTCGTAATCCGTTTGTCAACCTTTAAGAAAAGAAGCAAATAGTTTACATATCTGTTGGCAGGCACATATATTTGATATACGAATCAGAAATGTAAAAAGATCTTACTTCACCCTTCAGCCATGCAGGGAATTGTCTAGAGTGTGTGTCCATAACTCTCTTATTTTTTGTTCTGCATTTAAGATTAGTCTGGACATGTCGGATGTGAAGCCTAGACAAGAAGCATTTATAACGGTTAAATAGAGATAATTATTGTGAGGTGATCTAATCTGATTCAAACAGTTAAATACTTACGCCGCGTATATGTTAAATGTAGTATCATTGCTCAGGATATATGTGTGGGCTTGATCTAGCTCCATTCTGGGGAATCTAGTGTCCTCCCCACGATCATTGTAGAATGTACCGTCAATTATTCGTTGGGGACGGTTCAGCCTTGTCTCTACGCCCCGCAAGTAACGAGAGATAAAATTCAGACTCTCGTTACTTATGTAGTTCTCTGCGATCGACCCTTCAGGATGTGCATGATTATGCATCAGTTGTTTCATAAAACCCAAAAACCTACAAGCATATAGTTTCATGATTTGTGACAAAA
>NW_017977837.1:0-859 GCF_001876935.1 Asparagus officinalis
TTTCCCTCAGTTTTCTGGTGCCTATAATGACACTCTTGTTGACGAGGAGATGCCTGGGGCTGACAGGACTTCTCTCGACATGGGTAGTTTCCACTGGCTTATGAACATTCGCCCAGGCTATAATGTCTTCCGGTCGAAAAACCTTTGCAGGATCGAGCCTTACTTTCCTTGCCGTTTTGCGCGACAATTCGACTACGATCAACTGTACGTCGGGAACCCCAACAGATGGTTGATAACCTGCGGGAGCCTCATTGATGGAGTTCGAGCCTGGTTCTGGAATGTTGCCGGCTGTACTGGAGCTCAATTTAGTCTGCCTGTTGCTGAGCCTGAACTCCACACGACCTTTGTTTATTGCCGGTGGATTTTAGCCGCCAACACTCCTCTTGCGAAGAAGAAGCTTTCCGAACTGGAATCCGAGGCCGTGGTTCGGAGAATTGTATCTAGAAAAGGAAAAGAACCTGCTACATCTTCCCGCAAAGGAAAACAGGTAGCTGATTCCGAAGAAAGTGACGACTTTGAAACAAGCAGAAGCCGATGTCCCCCTGTCTCCTGTGGCTCACAGAACTCGTCGAGCTTCTTCGCCCAAATCACCTGGTGCTCCTTCAAAGGGTATTAGAATGAAGGAAAAGAACATTCCTCTATCATCCTCCAATAAGATGACCGTGAGATGGCCTGCTCAGGAGGAAGAGGCAGAAGAAGAAGAAGAAGAGGTTACCCCACTTCTTAGCAGGAAAAGATCTCGGCCTACTGCTCCTTCTGAGGTTCAATCTCAGCCAGCTCAAGGAACTGAATTACGTACCAAGTTTAGACATGAGAGCTCTGAGGTTCCTCGAGATTCTCGTGCCTCGAAGAGGATTAA
>NW_017977838.1:0-859 GCF_001876935.1 Asparagus officinalis
TTTTGAGAGGGGATTTCAGATGAGTGCACTGCATACATATCATTCCACAATCACCATGTTATCTGCAGTTGGTCTTAGGCGCATGATGACTAAACCCTTAGAAAAAGCCAACATTTCATTAGTGCATGAGTTCTATTCTGGATGGGAGATTGATCCAGATAGAGAATATTCAGCTTTTTCTATCGTGAGGGGTGTTAGGGTTATTTTCGATCTTTCCACTATCCGTGCTACCCTTGACCTTGCAGAGCCACCCACTGATGTACCAGATTACTTCCATTTAGCATCCACTTTACAGCCTGGTACACCAGAATACAACAACATGTCTGCAACCTTGTGTGGGAGGGTCTTTACATCTAGTTTCGGTTTAGGAAATCTCAAACCAGAATATAGATTACTTAATCTTTTCCTGAACTTTGATTTGAAACCCACCACTTCATACTCCGTCATTACCCCACACGATATTCTCCTTCGCTTTTGGATAGCCACTGGTCAGCGATTTGATATAGCGAGGATTATATTTATATGGATGCGCTCATCAGTGGAGAATGTGTTAGATTGGGTCAGGACACAGTCTGCATCACATACTCAGCTCATTTACCCCTATTTCATCACTAGACTCTGCCATAGATTTCATGTTCCAGTATTCGCAGAGGATAGGTTAGAAGCAGGGAAGGGGTTACTAAATGATCAGACTGTGAGGAGGAGCATTTCAGGGCGAGATCAGTACGGTCCTTCAGGTAGAGAGCCTCCTCAGCACCAGCCAGCTACACATGACCCCACTCGAGAGGATATGGATACGATGCGGAGTCGCATGGACAGAATGCAGATACAGATACACAGGATGCAGCGGGATATACAC
>NW_017977839.1:0-859 GCF_001876935.1 Asparagus officinalis
ATTAGCTGAAGCATTTAACAAGACGATCATTAAGATCCTGTCCAAGCTCGTGAAGACCAATAAACGAGATTGTGACGATAAACTCGGTGAAGCACTCTGGGCTTATCGCACCACCATACGCACGCCTACAGGCGCCACCCCGTATTCGCTGGTATACGGATGTGAAGCTGTGCTACCGCTGGAAATTCAGATTCCATCCCTTCGGATCGCCCTCGCAACGGAGATGACGATGGAGGAACAACATCAGAAGCGTCTAGAAGAGCTTGAGAGGTTGGATGAAAAGCGCTTGGAAGCTCAACAGCAAATTGAGTTTTATCAGGCCAGGATGTCTAGGGCTTTTAACAAAAGAGTCCGACAGAGAAGCTTCAAGGAAGGAGATCTGGTCCTCGCTGCTCGCCGACCAATAATCCTCACTTCCAAGAAGAAAGGTAAATTCGAACCCAAATGGGAAGGACCGTTTGTAATAGACACAGTCTATTCAAACGGCGCATATCGCCTGATTACTCAAGAGGGCGCCAGGCAATTAATGCCAATAAATGGGAAGTTCCTGAAAAAGTACTATCCCTAGTACATTCAGGATAACTCGTTTACCGGGAAGTTCCTTGAAGAATATTACACTTAATATTCTAGAGGATAACCCAAAAATTATTTTCTCCACCAAAATCCCTCACTGATCAATTTCAATTGACAGTGAGTCCACCAAAAATGTCCATCTGACCCTCTTGACTCTTTCCATAGACAAGAGGTCCACTTTCATTTTGGAGTCCCCTTTCGATAAACGAAAGAACTTCATTCTTCTTCTCTTTGGTCAAGCCCTCTCATGGCTATAACCGAAGTTGAAACTTCACTTCGATAAACG
>NW_017977840.1:0-859 GCF_001876935.1 Asparagus officinalis
ACAATTTACAAAAAGAAATATATGCATGAAGGAAATGAATATATAATTTATAATTCACATGTATATAAATAAGAAGGAATATACTCACAATATTTCCCCCCCTTTGACAACATCAAAAAGGGAACAAAAGAATTAAGAGAGCGAAAGCTCCCCCTATCAATAAGCATATGTGAGTATAAAAAAGATATAGGGATTGCTCCCCTTATCAAAATGACATATGGAGAATATGAAATAAAGATCATGGCAAATATGTGAGCAAGCATAAAAGATATGCTAACAATCACTCACATTCAAGAGATAATGAGAACACATATGAATATATCAATATGAAAAATAGTGTCTCATATCAAAGACCATAAAAATAAAAGAATAGATTTATGAAATCAAAAGAAGAGGAACATGTGAATCATGCAAAAAGTTTTCAAATGAAACAAATCAACCAAAAGAAATCATAAATCAAAGTTTAAATCCAAAAACGATGTTTGATCAATCAAGAAAATTTTCTTTGTGGGATTTGATCAAACCATATATGGAATACATTATAAGGCACGAATAGATGATCCATAAGCACAAACACATAAATATCATCATATAAGTAAAATATAATGAATTCAAAGCAATAATTCAAAACAAAATCTTTGATAAAAGAATTTTAAGAGAGGCAACAATATATCAAGCTCTTAAGCTTGTTCCAACCCATATAATCATTCTAGCATCCGGTAAACATGATTTGGGAATAAACACCCAATAAATCCGGAGGGTTATATAAGCATAGTCCTCTCATCAAAATAAAAATAATAATCATGAAAACAAAAGATTTTATACAAGAAAAATTATTTTCATAACCAAAAGATTTTAA
>NW_017977841.1:0-859 GCF_001876935.1 Asparagus officinalis
AGGAGACACCCAAAATCCTAGCCCCTCTTGAAGGATTGATGGATCCTTGAGAACAAATCAATGGAGGAATGAAGTTTGGGGAAGAAGAATACACAAAACCGAAATAGGGGGGAGAGTTCGGTTTTGAGAGCTAAGAAAGAGGGGGAATCTTCTTTGAAATTTTGAAAAGAGGGGGGAAAACAAAAGGGGTAATAGAACCAAAACAAGGGAAAGGTAAACAACCAAGAAAGAGAAAAAGACAAAAGGGGAGAGGGGGTGTCTCGGCCCCAAAACCGAGACACCCTAGGGTGTCTCGGCCTTGGCCGAGACACCCCAAGGTGTCCCGGCCAAAGGCGAGACACCCCCGGGTGTTTCGGGTCCTATTTCGTCCTCATACGCCTGTTTTGGATCCGAATATTGTCCCCATATGCCTGTTTTGGACCCAGATACGCCCGTTTTCGTCGATTATTGGATGTTTTGATGAAAATCAACACCAATCAACATTCGATGCACGAAACCCTAAGGGTCAACGCCGGTCAACGCGTAACCCTAGGTCAACGCCAGTCAACGCGTTGCGACAAAAGTCAACGTTTGACGATTCGAAACCCTAAGGGTCGACGCCGGTCAACGCGTAACCCTAGGTAAACGCCAGTCAACGCGTTGCAACAAAAGTCAACGGTTGACGATTCGAAACCCTAAGGGTCAACGCCGGTCAACGCGTAACCCTAGGTAAACGCTAGTCAACGCGTTACAACAAAAGTCAACGTTTGACGATTCGAAACCCTAAGGGTCAACGCTGTTTTCGGTGAACGTCGGTGTTTTCATTGCTTTCGAAATCTGTTACAACTTCAAACGTTACAACGAGAATCGATAAAAAAAA
>NW_017977842.1:0-859 GCF_001876935.1 Asparagus officinalis
TATGAAAATCCCCAACTCTTGCAGCAACCAAAGGAAGTTCGGCCCATGTGAATTCCCTTGATTTTGAAAGTCAAAAAAAAAACCAAGTCCGGCCCATTGATCATTCCAACTCCACCTCAAGTCCAAGCAAAGTCTGCAGCAGCAAGTCATTGGCCCATTGAAGATTAAATCCAAATATGCAGCATCGGTCTGATGAAGAAAATTTTGCAGCAAGGAAAGAGCTGCAGCAAGTCCGGTCTTGGAGCTTCCCATTTGATTTTCATTTGTTGATGGGCTTTGGGCTTTAAAGGAGCTTGATTTTGTGGCTTCTATCATTTTCCTCTTTTAAGCTTTTGCTTCATGGGCTTCTAAAATGCTACAAAATAGAGAAGAGAGATTTTGAGGGGTTTTTATAATTAATGATATTTATTTATATTTTCATTCAATTATGTGCAAACTAAACTAATAACACTTATTAATGGTATATTTATTCATGTAAAATAGATAATGAGGGTATAAAATTGTAATAAAATTATGATTATCAAATACCCCCACACCTAAACTTTTGCTAGTCCTCTAGCAAAGAAAATAAAAAGAAAATCCTAACTCACTTTCGCAGGAATCGCGGTTGTATTTAGCGTATACAACAAGCCTTTAAACCCCTAGGTTACCCTAGTGGACGAGTTGTAGTCTCGTGAGGGTTTGCAGTGAATATACCCACAAAATTCGGTCAACTTGCCAAATTAAAGAAGTCAGTAAATAACTAAATTCACTTAATAACTTTTAGATAATCTAATTAGAGCCAGTTATTACTCAAGAAAACATTTTTATATATAACTCTAAGGCATATTTTCAAGAAAATCTTCTCATTGTAGCAATA
>NW_017977843.1:0-905 GCF_001876935.1 Asparagus officinalis
GCATCAACAGCTGGGAGGACTTGGAAGGCATGTTTCTCGCCCATTTCTTCGATGATGACACCGAGGTGTCGATCAGGACACTCTTTGACGAGAAACAAAAAGGCGGAGAGTCAGTAGATACCTTCATCAAACGCTTCCGCAATTAGGCAATGAACTGCAGGGACCCCGTCACGGAGGAATTCCTCTTGCAGACTTGTCAGAACAACTTGTCCATTAACATCTTGGACGTGATGGGAATAGAGCCGCTCAATACCTGGAAAGAGTTGAAGGCTCAAGGAGAACAGGCTGAACGCTTCATCAGAAGGCGGAAGGTCGAGAGAAACCAACCGATGGTTAATCCTCTGGATTCGGATCTCGTACCTCATGATAAAGGGGACGTACCTGCAACGGTTATTGACGACGATCAAACGTCACAACAGCAGTCCTGGGAACAACAGGAGAATTCAGACGAGGAGCTCCAAAACGAGTACTCGTTCAAAGACGAAGACGTTCCAGCTATTTTCGAGACCCTTCTCGAAAACAACAAAATCAAACTCCCGCCCATCACGCATCAAGAGGAAGATGGCGATTCTGCGGATCCAACGTACTGCGAGTACCACAGAAGGATCCTCCACCCCACCAAGGAATGCTTTGCTCTCAAGAATAGCATCCAGACCTTGGTTGAAGACGGCGTTATAACGCTAGGGTAAGCCAATTGAAAATGGCAATACTCCAAAGAGTACAAGAGTATAAACTGCTTCTCAATACTCCAAAGAGTACAAGAGTATAAACTGTTTCTCAATACTCCAAAGAGTACAAGAGTATAAACTGTTTCTCAACACTCCGACAAGTATAAGAGTATAAGAGTATAAACTGCTTCTTACCACTCCAAAGAGTATACGAGTATAAACTGTTTCTCATTCCTC
>NW_017977844.1:0-859 GCF_001876935.1 Asparagus officinalis
TTTGAATCTTATATTGGAATCATAAATGCTGTCCTAGTATCTAATTTAATTTGCAAACTTGAATTTTTCTAATGCTAGTACTTCGTCGTCGACCATTGCTAAATTAAGCAAGACTGCTAATGGTGCACCTTTAAAAGCTCAGCAAGGTTAGAAGAAGGAAACCCCTCAAGGTTGACCCAGAGGAGGGAGATGGGGACGGAGGAGAGGAGGAGGAGGACGATGGTGCTCTAGAGGGAGAGGGGAATGGGGGGAGAAGGAGGAGGAGGAGGAGGAGGAGGAGGAGGAGAGAGGGCACAAATTTAATAATTTTGGGAGATAAGGGGGTTAAATGCAAAATTTCTCACCGGAGTTTTGAGAAAAATACCTTATTAACAAAAAGGACGAACTTTAATGCTTTGTCATCGCCGGAGTTTTTAAAAATACCAAACTGGTAAAAGCGTTCGTATAAATATACTAATTTGGTATTTTAGCTTATGGGAAAACAATTGGAATCCTCCATAAAGAGGAGTAGGGGGAATGAGTTTAAAAAAGTTATTAGTATTGATTAGGGGGTAAAAAATAAGGACGAGGATGTGGCTTTTGGTTTCAGTGGTGGTGAGATGTTTTTTGTCAACTCTGAGGGCCTTGACTCTGTCTCTGGGTCTGAAATTGCGCGTGACACCAACAACTACGATGTTGTGTGTTGTGTAGGGCGGGGGAGACAGTGGGTGAATTTGAGTTTGGGTGAGAATAATAATGCAAGTAAGAACAGAAGGGGGGTAGAGAGAGGGAGAGAAGGAATAGTAAATGAAGAGAGAGAAGAGAGAGAGAGAGAGAGAGAGAGAGAGAGAGAGAGAGAGAGAGAGAGAGAGAGAGAGAG
>NW_017977845.1:0-859 GCF_001876935.1 Asparagus officinalis
CTTCTTGTGCATCTCATAAGGCTTCTTCATCACACACACATGCACATGCATCTATTTCTCATCATAAGCTTGCTAATGTGTATAAATGTGATCTATGTGGTCCGTTTGGCCATTTGGCAAAGTTTTGCTTTGATATGAAAAGGAATTATAGTTTGCCAAATGTTTTTCATAGACCACATGTGTTTAAGTGTGATATTTGTGGTAGATTTGGCCATTTGGCAAAGTTTTGTTATGATTTAAAAAATTATTCAAACTTGCCAAATTTCTCAAGTAGACCACATTTGTTTAATGATGTTTCTCATTTGCAAAATAATTCTAAAAGACAATCTTTATTTGCAAATGTTCCACGTGCACCTTTTAATGGTCAACATAAGCAAATGCTTCCTTTCCATTGTACATATTGCAATCGGAAGGGTCATTTGAGTAATTATTGCTATGACCGATCCCGTGCACCATATATGTCCAAGAGGGTTCATAACCCTAGGACTTTGAGCTTTAATGATAGGGGTCATGTCCCTAAACAAACCGGCACCAAGGGTACCAAAACAAATTTGATTTTAAACCAAGAATTTTAGTATTTTTAATTTTCTTTTTCTTGGTTTTGAAAAATGTATTTTAAACTTTTATGAAAACAATTCCTTTTATTGGTTAAAATCTTTTGTTTTCATGATTATTTGATTTGCTTTCATGAGAGGACTACATTTATATAACCCTCCGGGTTTATTGGGTGTTTATTCCCAAATCATGTTTACCGGATGCTAAAATATTCATATGGGTTAATACTAACTCGAGAGCTAGATAGAGTTGCCTCTCTTGATTTTTGAAAATCAATGATGATTTGGTTTCATGATTTAAACTT
>NW_017977846.1:0-859 GCF_001876935.1 Asparagus officinalis
TCTAACCTGATTGTCTATTTGTTTTCCTGATCGCAGTGTGTGTACTGCATTTAGTTGAGCTGGATTGTTAGAACTGGATCCTGTGTCTTTAGGGTTTGCGACAGGTTGACTTGGAAATTTTCCTTTTTCTCTCTCACTCACGGCAGCAGCTAGTTGCCCAAGTTGGGTTTCTAACCGGGCTATGGCTTGTGTGTTCGAGTTGAGCACTTGGCCGGTGGTTTGCATGAATGAATTTAGAGTGGTGGATGATTGGGTCAACATGTTGGTAGTTTGTGTAGAAGCTTTGATCATAGCTTCTAAACCCTTTTCTAAGACACTCAAACGTTTGTCATGATCAGAATTTGAAGGATTTGTAGGCTGGTGAGGATGAGGATGTTGGTTTGGAAAAGGTGGGTTAGAAAAATTGTTCGGTGTATTGAACGGGACAGCGTTTCCCCGAGGGAATTGTTGGTTTGACGCGGGAATGAAGTTTTGGTTTCCATGAGAATTTCCTTGGTTCCAAGCAAAATTGGGATGATTTCTCCAACCTGGATTGTAGGTTGGAGAAAATGGATCATTTCTAGGGCGCTGGAATGCAGCGTTCATCTGTTCTAAAGCATGGTTGTTTCCTAGAAGAGGACATTCCTCTGAAACGTGGGTAGGAGACTGACAGTTATGACATCCCGGGGCAGAAATATGATTGATTTGAGCCGGAGCTCGTTCCTTAACTTCTAAGGCTTCTAACCTCCGCATAATCGTCGCCATCTTCGCTTCAGACACAATGTTTGACTCTAGGGAAAAACCACTAGATTTAGATTGGGAAACAGATGAAACCCTGTCATCACAGTTTTCCCACTGCATTGTTTTCTCGGATAGACTC
>NW_017977847.1:0-859 GCF_001876935.1 Asparagus officinalis
TCATCCTCGAACGTTGACTTTTGTTGCAACGCATTGACCGGCGTTGACCTAGGGTTACGCGTTGACCGGCGTGGACCCTAGGGTTTTGAATCGTCAAACGTTGACTTCTGTCGCAACGCATTGACCGGCGTTGACCTAGGGTTACGCGTTGACCGGCGTTGACCCTTAGGGTTTTGAATCGTCGAACGTCGATTGGTGTGGATTTTCATCCTCGAACGTTGACTTTTGTTTGCAACGCGTGACTTTTGTTGCAACGCGTTGACTGGCGTTGACCTAGGGTTACGCGTTGACCGGCGTCTACCCTTAGGGTTTTGAATCGTCAAACGTTGACTTTTGGTTGCAACGTGTTGACTTTTGTCGCAACGCGTTGCTTGGCGTTGACCTGGGGTTACGCGTTGACCGGCGTTGACCCTTAGGGTTTTGAATCGTCGAACGTCGATTGGTGTGGATTTTCATCCTCGAACGTTGACTTTTGTCGCAACGCGTTGACTGGCGTTGACCTAGGGTTACGCGTTGACCGGCGTTGACCCTTAGGGTTTCGTGCATCGGATGTTGATTGGTGTTGATTTTCATCAAAACATCCAATAATCGACGAAAACGGGCGTATCCGGGTCCAAAACAGGCATATAGGACGAAACGGGACTCAAAACACCCGGGGGTGTCTCGCCTTTGGCCGAGACACCTTGGGGTGTCTCGGCCAAGGCCGAGACACCCTAGGGTGTCTCGGTTCTAGGGCCGAGACACCCCCCCCTCTTGCTTCTTTTCTTTTGTCTTTTTCCTTTTTTTTGCCTTGTTTCTTTTTCCTTTTGTTTTGGTCCATTACTTCTTTTGTTTTCCCCCCTTCTTTTCAAAATTCAAA
>NW_017977848.1:0-859 GCF_001876935.1 Asparagus officinalis
GTGATATTCTTAGGGATAACCCAATCACTATAAAAGTGATAAGTAAAACATCCACATTTAAACCCTAAATGTCAGAATGTTTTCCATTATTGTTATCAAATTCACTAACTCTAATGAGTTATCTTGTTGAGACGAGATTCGATCCTTTTTGACAGATTAATCTTTCCTCACAAAAATCCCCCACTGATCAAGTCAATTGACGGTGGGTCCACTAAATTTTCTGTCCGCCAATTCATGGTAATTTCCAAAGCTTGACGTGTTAAGTCCTGATTACTTAACATCAAAACCCTTCATCGAGTGGCCAGTACAAACCAATATTTCTACTGCTACTCTCAAACCTCCCACTTGGTCAAACCTTCCTACAGTTAGGACCACAACCAAAATCCCCTCTCGATTCCTTCAATGAACGAGAGGCCCATAAATTGAGCGATCAAACCTTCCTACAGTTAGGATTGTCTCAAAACACCCACTTGGTCAAACCTTCTTACAGTTAGGACCACAGTCAAAATCCCCTCTCGATTCCTCTAATGAACGAGAGGTCCACTTTCAAATCGAGTGATCAAACCTTCCTACAGTTAGGGTCATCTCAAACTCCTGCTTGGTCAAACCTTCCTACAGTAAAGACCAAAACAACAATTCACTCTCGATAAACGAGAAATTCACCTTTAGTTCGGTAATCAAACCTTCTGACAGTTAGGATTATCCGAATCTTTTCGATTCTCGGAGTGGAGATCCCACTCTTAGTTTCACCTTTCCGGATTCTGGGGTGAAGATCCCACCTCGAGTCTCTTTTCCAACTAGAGATAGAATATAAAATTCTTTCTCTTCAGTGTTGGGAGATAGAATATAAAATTCTTCC
>NW_017977849.1:0-859 GCF_001876935.1 Asparagus officinalis
ATGCCTCTTGAGGTGTCTTGTTCTTCACTATCTTTGTGGGGCATCGGTTGAGCAAATAAGCTGAGCATGTCACGGCTTCTGCCACGAACTGCTTTGGTAATCCCTTTTCTTTGAGCATGGTTCTTGTCATGTCGAGGATGGTCTGGTTCTTTCTTTCTGCAATGCCATTTTGCTGTGGTGTGTAGGCAGTAGTAAACTGTCTCTTTATACCTTGCTCCCTGTAATATTCTTGACTCACCACCTCGGTCAGATCGAAGAATTTTTAGCTTGTGGCCGCTCTCTGCTTCAACTAAAACTTTAAAATGCTTGAATGTAGTAAAGGCAGCAGATTTTTCTTTAAGAGTGTACACCCACAACTTTCTACTGAAGTCATCAATGAAAGTTATAAAATATCTATTACCTCCCAAAGAGACGGGATCGATCGGTCCGCAGATGTCGGTGTGAACAAGTTGCAATGGTGCCTTTGCTCTCCATGATTTTCCACTGGGAAAAAGAAGTCGTGGTTGCTTGCTAATTACATAACCTTCACAAATATAATTCGGTGGATCGATTGTTGGTAGACCTCGTATCATTCCAACTATAGACAGTAACTTCAGGCCGCTGAAGTTTAGATGGCCGAAGCGAAGATGCCACCTCCATGACTCATTCTCCATGAGTCCTTGAAAACACTTGTCGACTTTCGTGTTTAGATGCAAGGGAAACATGCGGTTCCTTGTCATCTTAACACAAGCTATGAGGCCTCCATTTGTATTTTTCAACCAAAGATGATTGTTCTCCATTGTTCGCGGTGAAAATCGTGTCTTTCTTCATTGTTGATTCCATTATCATCTTAAATAACAGCTTTTTGAGTTACAAAGAT
>NW_017977850.1:0-858 GCF_001876935.1 Asparagus officinalis
TCGAGTGGTGTGAACAATCCGCCTGCAAGGGCCGATATACCCTCTTCTGCTGCTGTCTCAGAGCCTGTCAGACCTCAATCCGAGGGGACATCCGCTTGCGTTGGTATGCTCAGAACTTGCCTTTTGACTTTCCTTATCGTATTCGATAATCCGCTGAGCTTCTATGTTGTTGCTTGTAGGATCTCGATCTTCCTTGTACGAGTGTGTCCGCGTCCTTTTGGTTGATACTGATCCTGATAGAGAGGCTTTTCGTACGGACCTCAGCTTCTTCACCGCTTTTTATAACGGCCTGATCGAGAAACTTCTTCACAGAGGAGGCGGCTTCGATCAGTTCAGGCGTTCCTTTTCTCGCCACATGATGATGATGAGGGAAGAAGGATACCCAGAGTTGGCCGATTCCTTCACAGCTGATTTCACTGCCCTGGAGTCAGAGATACGAGAGTTGAAGGAATTGGAGGTTACCGGGGCTTCTTCTTTCGTGTCCTCTCAGTTGGAGCATAGGATGGCACAGTGGCGTGACCTGAGATCTTCCATCGGGTGCGAGCTTCAGTCACGCGAGAGCTCCATTGCGCAGCTAATGGCTAACGAAGATATGGAGAGAGCTGAGTTACTCCGCTCTTTGGACTCGAATCGCGAGGAAGCGACTAGGTTGAAAGAGGCCTTGAAGCGTGCTGAGGAATCCGCCGTTCTTATTGCAGATGACCTGGTTGGGCTAGAGCGTTCTCATGACCAGGTACTCGAGGAGCTCGGATCCACCCAGGAGAGGCTGATAAAACTGAAGAGTGAAGATGCGGAGATTTTAAGCAATTCTGAGGAATCTGCCCGAGCTGATCTGCAGGCGGGACTTGAGCGGAATTA
>NW_017977851.1:0-858 GCF_001876935.1 Asparagus officinalis
AATTAATCGATGTGTATTATCCCTAATCCACTGTTGCATACACCAAAATATTTTTTTTTATATTTTTTTTTTCTTAAAGAAAAGAAAGAAAATTAGTTTTTTTTTGAGAAGATAAAGAAAAAAAAATCCTAACTGAAACAAATCAAAACAATCACTTTTCAATCAACTCTAATTCTAGGGTTTAGCCTAACTCAACTAGACCAGCTCCTAACCAAAATCTCCTACAGTGAAAAGATCAAAGTTTTACCCAGGTAGTTAGCCAGGTAAGGATAGTACTAGAGGGTGATCAAAGATCAATTAAGTACCTCTTTCCTTGCGGAGCGCTTTACGCAACCCCTAAACCTTGCCTTAGACACCAACTAATCTGAGAAAACTTAAACCGGTTCACTTAAGGATTTCTTGTTCCTTATTGAGCTCGAATCCTTAGGGGCCAACGTCTAATGAGTTTTATTAGGCTTGGGTGGTGTAGTGAGGAATTAGTGATTTTTGGGCTAAGGAAAGGGTGATGAAATCCCTCACCTTATCTTGATTATGGGGTTTTGCCCTTAAAAATATTTTTAAGTGTGTGTCAAATCAAGATGCTCAAATCACTTGGTGAATTCCTACACTATATGAAATGCAACCCTATGAATTAAAAGCAACTAAAAAGGATGGAAAAGAAAAATCTTTTTTTTAATTAGGGTTAACAATCAAACAAATGAGAAGAGGGGATTTGTTTGAATTTATTATCTTGTTAGTAAATGTCAAAGTGGAGGATGAATTTTATTATGGTCAACAAAAAAAAAAATCTCTTTTTTTTAAGTCCTAATTGTCTCTAATTGTGAAAAAGTAGCTAAAGGGTGGAATTAAAAACTAGAA
>NW_017977852.1:0-858 GCF_001876935.1 Asparagus officinalis
TGATGACAAACAATTTACAAAAAGAAGTATATGCATGAAGTAAATGAATATATAATTTATAATTCACATACATATAAACAAGAAAGACTATACTCATAATATTTCTCCCCCTTTGACAACATCAAAAAGGGGACAAATGAATGAAGAGAGCGAAAGCTCCCCCTATCAATAAGCATGGGTGAGTACAAAGAAAATATAGGGAATAGCTCCCCCTATCAAAAAACCATATGAAATATAAGCAATAAAAGATCATGGCAAACATGTGAGCAAACATAAATAATATGCCAAAAATCACTCACATTCAAGAGATAATGAGAACATATATAAATATATCAAGATGAACATATTGTCTCATATCATAAAAGCCAATGTATAAAATTAGATTTATGAAATCAAAAGAAGAGAAACATGAGAATCATGTAAAAAGTTTTCAAATGAAAACAAATCAACCAAAAGAAATCATAAATCAACCATTTAAACCAAAAATGATGTTTGATCAACAAAAAAATTCTTTTGTAAGACTTGATCAAACCACTCATAGAATACATTATAAAGCACGAATAGATGATCCATTAGCACAAACACATAAATATCATCATATAAGTGAATTATAATGAATTCAAAAGCAACAAATCAAAACAAAATCTTTGACAAAGGAATTTCAAGAGAGGCAACCATATCTAGCTCTTGAGCTAGTAACAACCCATATAGATATTTTTAGCACCCGGTAAACAATGATTTGGGAATAAACACTCAATAAATCCGGAGGGTTATATAAGTACAAACCTATCATGAAAATTAGAACTCATAGTCATGAAAACAAAAGAATTTGATCAAAGAAAGTTTGTTTTCACATAA
>NW_017977853.1:0-858 GCF_001876935.1 Asparagus officinalis
TGGCGCGTGCAAGCCGTGGGACCCACCGAGAGCAACTCGATGTTGGCTAAAGTCCACTGCCAAAATGCTAGCACTAGTTGTTCTTAGGCCTTGGGCTTCTATATTTAAGCCACTAATATTTCTTCACACTAGTCCATGGGGAACTAAAGTGTGGGTGTCACAATCACCTCACCTTACAAAGACGGCGTCCTCGTCGTCACAACATAACAATTGGTACATCCTAGTATCACTGTCAGGCGTGTGGACACCCCTACTTTAGTCCCACATGGATTAGTGTAAAGAATTGTTAAGTGGCTTAAATAGAGAAGCAAGGCCCAAGAACAACTAGTGCTAGCATTTTGGCAGTGGACTTTAGCTAACATCGAGTTGCTCTCGGTGGGTCCCACGGCTTGCACGCGCCAACGGGCCCGTAGGCCCGGGGTGTGACAAAACCAATTGTTCTTCACTTGGGGGCAAGAAGTCACTCTTCTGCAAAAGTCAATCTTACAGTCTACAGCATGCTTGCTGGTGAAACCGGCAACAGCATGATAGGAATTTTCTTCACTTACTTTACTAAATAAATTATAAATTAAATGGTTTAAAATGCTGTCCACATTTCTCTTTCTTAGGCTGGTAAGTAAGTCAATTGACCGACTTATGACTTTCATTTCCGACTCAAAATGCTGTCCACATTTCCTACTTTCATGAACAGGAAGAATCTATAAAACCAAGATTGTGATGCGAAAATAGCTTTTGAATATTACAAGCACGGTCATAAGCACTGCTTTAACTGACAAGGATCAAGACTCCGTACGCTTCTGGATGGATGACTAAAAGTCCAGAGTGAGAAAATTCCGAAAGGAAAGGAAATGAAACTAT
>NW_017977854.1:0-858 GCF_001876935.1 Asparagus officinalis
AAGAACCCGTTCTACTCTCGAGGAGCGAATCCAGAAGTGCCGCGCCTTGCGTACGCATGCCCGAGCCCTTGTGCAAAAAGCACGAGAAATGCAAAAGGAAGAGGCAGTTAAGAGATCACCGAGATCCAAACGAGTTTGGGTGCCAAAGGCCAAATCAACGCCTAAGGCAAAAGCAGGCGACGTTGCTCTCCGGCCGTCGTCAACTTCAGATCCCGAACCTCCGATGAATCCCCACCGCAGCGGAGATTTCACCAAGCTTAGGATTCCTCTGGAGGATCGTATCAGCGCTCTACCCGAGAATCGAGGATCGTTGAAGGAGCCTCGAGCCAACATCCGGACTGGGGGTCGTACACGATCTCCTAACAAATCGATCTTTGCAACAACCAGCTCGGCGGTGCGTGCAAAGGACCAAGAGCCCGTTAAGGTTTCACCCTCACAAAGGAGTGATTCCAAACGTGCGACTCTTGCGGAGGCCAACAAGGCAATGATTACTCAGAAGAAGACGCGTCCGACAAACGAACGCGTTATACCTGAGAACCCATGTGAGCAGCCGATAGGTTACTCCGACGGCAACGTCGATGAGTTGTACTATCAGGCTGGGGGTGTGGATGAATCCCGAAAGAGAAACACCCGGGAAGCGGATTCTCACTGTCCGTGTACCAAACTCATCAGGGCAGTATTATCAGCTTGTAGCTGCCCCAAGACCGCTCCACAGAGGGTCTCGATATTCGAGGGAATCTCCGATGGAACGACAAAACCCAAATCAAGGTGTTCCTACCAAAGAGGATTGATTGCTCGAGAGGATGAACCCCTAGAAGTTACCATCAACATGGTCAACAAGGGAAAGTCCCCAATCAT
>NW_017977855.1:0-858 GCF_001876935.1 Asparagus officinalis
ACCGGTAGGAGGAATGAGAAACAGTTTATACTCGTATACTCTTTGGAGTATGAGAAGCAGTTTATACTCTTATACTCTTTGGAGTTTTAAGAAGCAGTTTATACTCATATACTCGTCGGAGTATTGCCGTTTTCAATTGGCTTACCCTAGCGTTATAACGCCGGCATCAACCAAGGTCTGGATGTTATTCTTGAGAGCAAAGCATTCCTTGGTGGGGTGGAGGATCCTTCTGTGGTACTCGCAGTACGTTGGATCCGCAGAATCGCCATCTTCCTCTTGATGCGTGATGGGCGGGAGTTTGATTTTGTTGTTTTCGAGAAGGGTCTCGAAAATAGCTGGAACGTCTTCGTCTTTGAACGAGTACTCGTTTTGGAGCTCCTCGTCCGAATTCTCCTGTTGTTCCCAGGACTGCTGTTGTGACGTTTGATCGTCGTCAACAACCGTTGCAGGTACGTCCTCTTCATCATGAGGTACGAGATCCGAATCCGGAGGGTTGACCATCAGTTGGTTTCTCTCGACCTTCCGCCTTCTGATGAAGCGTTCAGCCTGTTCTCCTCGAGCCTTCAACTCTTTCCAGGTATTGAGCGGCTCTATTCCCATCACGTCCAAGATGTTAATGGACAAGTTGTTCTGACAAGTCTGCAAGAGGAATTCCTCCGTGACGGGATCCCTGCAGTTCATTGCCTGATTGCGGAAGCGTTTGATGAAGGCATCCACCGACTCTCCGCCTTTTTGTTTCTCGTCAAAGAGTGTCCTGATCGACACTTCAGTGTCGTCATCGAAGAAATTGGCGAGAAACGTGCCTTCCAAGTCCTCCCAGCTGTTGATGCTTCCGGGCTTGAGACGGCGGTACCAATC
>NW_017977856.1:0-858 GCF_001876935.1 Asparagus officinalis
CCCGCAGCAGCGGTGACGACGACGATGTCCCCGCATGAATAAGAGCGCCGCCGGCGTCCTCAGCCGACGACACTTCGGAAGTCGCTCTGGCGACTTTCTTGGAGTTTGAACCTCTTCTCCGAGGCGCCATTGATGCAGTCGATCGGAGGAAATTCCTTTGAATGAGGGAGACGAAGCTCGTCGGAGATCTCACCGAAATCAAACGAGAATTCTCGTTCTTGGAAATAGCCGAAAGTTTTGAAAGTCAAATGACTTTTGACGTGACCATTCAGGTCTATTTATAACAGCCGCCAAGCTGTTAAGATGGCACAGGATTCTAGGAATGAATCCCAACCATCTTTCAAAACGCGAAGCTCACATCCGCGTTCAAATTTCCCAAGTGCAAAGCTCAAGCCAACGTCACAAGGCCTGAGCCTCGCGTTTCAAATATTAAACGCGAGGGTCACCTCAGCGTTGCAATTCTTCTAAATGAAGAATATACACTTGTAAGACTACTTAACAGAGTGTTAATCAAAACCTCTGTATCTCTTCAGCAGAATTCAAATTCTCATTGGGTTAATACCACACCCCAAAATCCACTTATCAATTCTCAAAAATAGAATGATAAGTCTCCAATTCATTGTCGATTTATTTGCTCTCCTCAGCAGAGCAATAAATAACTTGTTCTCAGTGGGGTAATAAACTCCCCCAAAATCTTGATCAAATCACAAGTCTTATAACTCATCACTCCGATGATAAAGCACATAGCAGTTCTCCTCAGTGAGACGTTATAATATTTTCCCCCACAAATGTCACGTTAAAATCACACTTCTGACAAAAATCAACTTATCGATTCTCGTCAATAGAACGATAAGTCCT
>NW_017977857.1:0-858 GCF_001876935.1 Asparagus officinalis
AACCAAAGCAAATGTAGTCTTTTGCATCCAAGTCCATTTCATTCCAACTCTTTGCATCCAAGTCCTTTCTATTGCTTTTCTTGGTGTATTTTTTATGCTTCGGGCCTTCAAAAAGTCGAAAATTGCACTTAGGCTTCTTGAATCATTTCTTCATTTAATCCATGGGTTTTTGTTGAGAGATGGGAAGTTGAGATTTATTCTTTATTAATCTGTAATTAAAAGATAAAAATAATTATTAGTGGTATATTTATTCATATAAAATAGATAATGAGGATATAAAATTATAATAAAAATGTGATTATCACAAACCTTCAAATAATTCTCCATCTTCATCTTCATCTTCATCATCCAACAAAGAGAAAAGCCTTTAAACCCCTAGGTTACCCTAGTGGACGAGTTGTAGTCTCGTGAGGGTTTGCAGTGAATATACCCACAAAATTTGGTCAACTTGCCAAATTAAAGAAGTCAGTAAATAACTAAATTCACTTGATAACTTTTAGATAATCTAATTGGAGCCAGTTATCACTCAAGATTTTTATATATAACTCTAAGGTATATTTTCAAGAAAATCTTCTCATTGTAGCAATATAAAACCAAGCCAAACTTAGAAATTTAATTTAAAAGTAGCAATATAAAACCAAGCCAAACTTAGAAATTTAATTTAAAAGTTTTGAAAAGAACATGCTAACTCTTCGTTTTAAATAAATTTCAAGTTGCTTGGTTTAAAATATTTTTCAAGACCATATATACAACTATAAAACATTTATTAAATTTTTTTATTTTTTATTTTTTTATTTTATTTTATTTTTTTAAACTCTTTCATACATGGTGATTTTTTCTACTTTAACGGGCTTTCTA
>NW_017977858.1:0-858 GCF_001876935.1 Asparagus officinalis
GGCCATGATCTCCTTTCCCTTCGATCGAGGGTGATTCCTGGATGAGGTTGGTTCAGAAGATCCCTTTTTAGGTTGAGGTTCTTCAGCTTCCATCCTTTTGATCATGTTTTCCACCTGCTCGCCCTGGCGAACAAGCTCCTTCCAAGTCCGGGTTTCTACTGCGCCGATCTTGGATAATATGTTAATCGAGAGATTGTTGCGACACATCTCGATCAATGTGCCTTGAGAGACTTGGTCCCGGCACTGGAGTGACCGATTCCTGAATCTCTTCACGAAGTCATTAACCGACTCCGTCTTCTTTTTCTTGCCGGCAATCAGGGTAGCCATTGACACCTCTGTGTCGTCATCGAAGAAACAGGCCAGGAAGAGCTTTTCCACAACGGCCCATGAATTGATAGAGCCTGGCTCCAGCTTGCGAAACCACTCAAAGGCCACCCCTCTCAGGGTGCCAATGAATAGCCGGGTGAGAATTGCATCATTCCCGGTGAGAAATCCTGTTTGGGACAGGAAATAGTATATGTGCTGCGAGGGGGATCCCTTGCCATCAAACTGGACCAAACTCATCGGTTTGAACTTCGCCGGGTAGGGGACTGTGTCCCATTCAATCGGGTATGGTCTGACCACCCCCAGCTCGTTCGCATTCCTTTGGAGTTTCAGGGCGTTGAGCTGCCAGCATGTGATGCTCCTCCTGAAGATTTGTGGGAATAGTCCGAACAAGACCCCTGATTATCCTCCTCTTCAGTGACGTGTGGGGAGGTGAGCACCCGTCTATTATTCCTCGGGGCTCTTCGTCGATTTCGAGGAGACTTCTTTTTGAGCAACATTTGTTCCATCATCTCTTTCATGGAGTCGATGGCC
>NW_017977859.1:0-857 GCF_001876935.1 Asparagus officinalis
AGGGCTGTGATCCGATGGGAAAACGGAGTGCCTGTTGGGGCCTTTGCCAATGCTTTCAACAATTTCCTTTCCGCTTTAGCCAGGAGACACGATTTCTTCAACATATTTTTGACGTGGATATCGCAGCGGATTGATACGCTGGTGGCTTGTTGGAGATATATATGTGTGAGTCATTTATTTTAATTTTCATCATTATTAGTTATTAGTTTATTATTATGTTTAATACACTGATTTGTATCTACTTTTTCTTTATATGTTGAAGCGATTTTTCTTTCTTGACGATAATATTTGTGCCTGGACGTACTGCTTCGGGCAAATCAATGTATCGTTCAAGAGATGGCGGTTTGAGGTAAAGAAAAAATATTTTGTCCAAATAACAGAAGATTGGGAGCGATACTGGCATCTTGACACGCGTGTGGATGGAGTAGATTTTTTTGCACTTTGCAGTTACTGGGACACGGCTGAAATTCAGGTATTATTGAAGTATATATTTTTAATTTATTGTTTGAATTTCTATATTGTTTCGAATTGACATTGTTTTGCAGGCTCAAGCTGAAATAGCAAGGAGGAATCGCAACGCGCCTCGCACTTACGAGCATCACGGGGGCTCCAGGACATTCAGCCAGCATTATCATCAATTAGAGCTTGAGATATATAATATATTAGCTTTTACGTTGAGTATAATTTATGTGTTATGGGTTAATGATATATTTGAATAAAATAGGGAAGGGGAGATCTCAGACATTTTGCAGATCGTATTCTGACTTCCTGGAGCCCGAATTTTGCCGATGAAGAGAAGAAAGCAAAGAATAAGGATCTGGTTGTAAGTAGCAGTTCATTTATATATTCAATTTCAT
>NW_017977860.1:0-857 GCF_001876935.1 Asparagus officinalis
ACATCTGTGATAATAAACATGTGATAATTATAAGGTTTACATGTGAATAATTAATCGATCTAAAGATAGATTCATTATTTAACTTGAATTATTGTCAGTGTTTGATCATTACAATAAGGTATCACTTACAAATTAATATTACTTTCCAAAGACTTGATATTAATATTGTTCCAAATATTTTGAGATGGAATTTGTCATTATTTGAATTTTATTAATTACTAATTACAGTTAATAATGTGAATATTTTTTGTTTATTTTAGCTAATGCATCTGCTATAATAATTTTTGCTAACATCAACTCAATTTCCATGCTCAATGGGACTAATTTCAAGGTTTGGAAAGAAAACATTTTAATTGTTCTTGACTGCATGGATTTAGACTTTGCATTAAGAAGGATAGCACTCCTAATGCAAAGAAGGAGTATGAGAAGTGAGAGCGTTCAAGTCGCATGAGTCTTATGATCATTAAGCGCGGCGTTCCAGAAGCCTTCAGGGGTATAGAATCCGAAGGGCTTACTAAAGCTAAAGATTTCCTTGCCAAAATTGAGAAGAGTTTTGCGAAAAACGATAAGGTAGAAATAAGCATAATTTTAGGTCGTTTGATTTAAATAAAGTATAAGAGTAAAAAAAATATCATGGAGTACATTATGGAAATGTCTCATATTGCTTCAAAACTTTAGGCACTTAAACTCGATCTGTGTGATGAGTTATTAGTGCATCTGGTTCTGTTATCTCTTCATGTATAGTTTAATCAGTTCAAGGTCAGTTACAGCTGCCAAAAGGAGAAATAGACTCTAAATGAGCTCATCTGTGTACAAGAATAAGATAGGTTGAAGCAAGATAAGACAAAAAGTGCTCA
>NW_017977861.1:0-857 GCF_001876935.1 Asparagus officinalis
AACCAGTGCAGCCTTCTAAGGAAGGTCAAACTCCGGCGAGTCAACCAAAGTCGCCGTCAATCCCAATAATTTCTCCAGGAGATCATGCAGAGTCATCCCGCAAGAAGAAATCAATTATGGAGCGCCTTGGTCCAATTCCTGACGAGAGAGGCAAAGCTCCAATTCACGAGCGTTTGGGCCCGATGAAGAAGCCCAGAACGACTCAACATACTAGGGGTCGCCATCACCTCCAGCATGACAAAGACCTCAAGGCAGCTGCGCGCACCAATTTGCGCATTGAAGTCCAAGATCACGCCGAAAATTCACGCCCAAAAAGGCATGTTTTGAGGCGGGTAACCTTTGAAAGCCCAAAGAAGGCAAGTCAACCTCAGATGGAAACATTATCATCTGATAATGATTGTGTTGTACCTGAGAAGGCGTGCCCGCACACGATAGGTTACTCTGACTGTCAAAATGACGAGTTGTACTATCGTGCTGGGGGTACGAATAGAACCAGGAAGAGGAGTCCCCGAGAACGGGAAATTCAATGTCCCTGTTCCAAACTCATTCGGGCGGTATTGTCTGAATGCAATTGCATTAAGGCGGTCCCCGAAAGAGTTTCAGTTTTTGAAAGACTCAGTGCGGAAACGCCAAAACCAAGGCCTAGGCGCTTCCAACGAAGAAGAAGGGTGATTGAAGACGGAGAATTTCCGAGGGTCACCACCAATATGACCAGCAAAGGAACATCGGCACGGGATGATTTCGAGTCGATTCTGAAAGCTTCCCGACCTAGAACCCGTCTGCAGTCTGGAACCATAGAACGAGCAACTTATGGTAGGATTCGGACAAGACGCCCTTCAGAAGATGAAGAATCTGAT
>NW_017977862.1:0-857 GCF_001876935.1 Asparagus officinalis
ATAAGCTTTCTTATAAATACAAACGAAACTCCTTTCTTCGGAAGAATCAAATTTTCACCCTACACTCGCTTTTATCGAGATAGGCACTTCAAGTTTCTAGATCTCCTCGCGGATCGATGAAGCTCTGGATCAGATCTGATTGCCAGGTAGTCCACGGATATCGACGTCCCCGTCACAGGCTAAAGACCCACACAAGCAAGAGACGACGAACGGATCTTGTGTTTATTTTCAAGAAAGTTGTAATCTTTATTTCTTTGTTGTTTGAATTCATTTGTAACGTTTGAAGTTTAATGAAATCAATGATGAAGGCAACTTTCGACGAAAACACAAATGTCAACCCTTCTCTAAGCTGATGAAGAAAGGTACTTCCTTCGTGTGGGACGACCGGGTGAACGAAGAGATCGAATACGAGTTCGATAAACAGAAGTTTGAAGAGTACCTCTCTTCCTCCTCCTCCAGATCCGCCTCTCCAAACAGGCGCAGGAAGATTTCATCTTCCAAGAGTGCTCGCAGGCCCTCAGGATCGAAGATCCAAGATCCCCTCGCCGCCGTTGCACTTACTCACCGCGACGCTCCAATGGCGTCTAACATGGTGAAAGCTGCAGATCCAGATCTCCCTTCCGCCGCGAAGTCAACTGCTGAAGGTGTTCCAACCTTGTCAAAGAGGGCGCGCCAAAGACGGCGCCAACGCCTTGCGCGACAACTGGCCAAGGCCACAGAATCGATGGACGGGATCCGATACAGGGAAGATCTAAAGTCCAGACAGTGCCAAGAGCAACAACGACGCACAACCAACTCCTCCTCCAAGACAGAGATGAACGAATGGGTTCGTGTCAAGAGGACTCGCTCAACCCTCG
>NW_017977863.1:0-857 GCF_001876935.1 Asparagus officinalis
TTATTATAAATACGGGAGAGGCTTAGGTTATGTTTCCTCGTCCGATGATGAATGTGGTTGGCAAATTATTGATCAAATTGCTAACAAAACCAAGAAGGGATACTCTCCTGATGATTCAGAGTGGGACTCCGATACAAGTCTGGGAGAAGTTTTCAAAGCCCTAATGGCAAATATGGCTACAGCTGATCCATCCACCATGGAAGACGACGATCAAATGCCAACATGGGAAGACCCGTGGGTTCACCATCTGAATATGCAGTATGGCGATAGGTTCGAGCAAAGAGAACCACCCACTGAAGATAAAATAGTCCAGATTAACATGGGTGATGAGGCCAACCCAAAGCCTATATTCATCAGCGACAGTCTTCCCCCAGATGAGAAGGAGGAATTGATTGCTCTCATCAGGGAATATATCGACGTCTTCGCATGGAATTATGAAGACATGCCAGGGCTCGACCCCAATGTCGCAATGCACCGCCTCGATATCAAGCCGGATGCCAAACCTGTCAAGCAACAGCAAAGACGGTTTCGTCCGCAGATTATGGAAGCCATTGAGGCAGAGGTTAAGAAGTTGATCGAATCAGGATTTATCCGAGAGGAACAACATCCAGACTGGTTAGCTAATATCGTTCCAGTTATGAAGAAGAACGGTAAAATCAGAATCTGTATTGACTTCAGGGACCTGAACACGGCATGTCCGAAAGACGATTTCCCTCTCCCAATCACGGATGTCATTATCGACAATACATGTGGATTCGAGAGGATGTCCTTCATGGATGGTTTCTCGGGGTATAACCAGATCAAGATGCATCCAGAGGATGAGAAGCATACAGCGTTCAGAACGCCCCTCGGTGTCT
>NW_017977864.1:0-857 GCF_001876935.1 Asparagus officinalis
TTCTCCAACATCACGTTCAAGTCTGCGGCTGATAGCACTTCCAATGGCCCCAAACTGAAATAATCCAAATATCTCCACCTGAGATGAACAAATGGCCATATCCAGACTACATCTATCAGCTGTACTCGAATCAATCAACCTATCATCTGCATCCAAACCAACATGATTCCCAAACTGTGTCACATCAGCTGGAATCCCAAATGATGCAGTATGATCTAGAGTTTCCACCCAACGTGGAGTAGCATCACTCTCCACCCGCTGCGATGTTCCAAAGATCTGATCACCACTCTCCACCTGTCGAGAGTTAAACGTGACATACCTGCTCAGAACAAAGTCAGAAGCCAATACTTGATAATCAAACATGCCTCTGAATCCCAAATGTGCTATCGGATCAAATCTCACATCCACGATGTGACCAAGTGCTGGGTAGCTAAACATCCGACGCAACCCAAAACCTGAAGCAGCTCCACCAGATCCAAAATCTTTATATGCAACAGTCGACAACCTATACATAAGACGGCTCAAACATGTCGTAGCCCGCACACCAATGCCAATGCTCGACATCAAATGGCAACCTATACATAAGACGGCTCAAACATGTCGTAGCCCGCACACCAATGCCAATGCTCGACATCAAATGCCTATCCTCCTCCAGAAAGGAATGCCAATGCTCGACATCAAATGCCTATCCTCCTCCAGAAAGGAACAGCTCCCTAAATCTGCCATCTCATTACGTCGCCTCAAAGTTTCCACACCAATGAAGTGTCTCCAATTGCCGTGAGCTCGGCACGAATGCAAACATAGGTCCCTCTTGTACCTCCTTCTAACATCAGACTGAAGTACCTTCACCTTTCTGC
>NW_017977865.1:0-857 GCF_001876935.1 Asparagus officinalis
CTCTAATAAGGGATCGAGATAACGTCCCCCATGCTTGAACAACATGGATTTTTGCCTAATGAAAGAATTTGGTATTCTATCTTTCAATCTCTTGTTTGTTGGTAGAGATAAACCCAAAATCAGAGAGGAAGAATTTTATATTCTATCTCCTGATCTCTTGTTTGTTGGTAGAGATAAACCCAAAATCGGAGAGAAAGAATTTTATATTCTATCCCCTAGTCTCTTGTTTGTTGGTAGAGATGAACCCAAAATCGGAGAGGAAGAATTTTATATTCTATCTCCTGGTCTCTTGTTTGTTGGTAGAGATAAACCCAAAATTGGAGAGGAAGAATTTTATATTCTATCTCCTGGTCTCTTGTTTGTTGGTAGAGATGAACCCAGAATCGGAGAGGAAGAATTTTATATTATATCTCCTGGTGCAAAAGAAACTCAAAGTGGGATCTCCACTTAGAGAATCTAGATTGGTTTGAATAATCCTTGATTGCACAAATCGAAGCTGGACCTCTCGTTCATGGAATGAATCAAAAGGAGGTTTTGACTGTGGTCCTAACTGTAGTAAGGTTTGACCAAGTGGGAGTTTTGAGACGATCCTAACCGTTTAAAGATTTGATCGTTCAATTTGTGGACTTCTCGTTCATGGAAGGAATCGAGAGGAGATTTTGTCTTTGGTCCTAACTGTTTAAAGGTTTGACCAAATGGGAATTTGAGACGATCCTAACTGTTTAAAGGTTTGATCGTTCAATTGGTGGACCTCTCGTTCATGGAAGGAATCGAGAGGAGATTGTGGTTTTGGTCCTAACTGTTTAAAGGTTTGACCAAATGGGAATTTGAGACGATCCTAATTGTTTAAAGGTTTG
>NW_017977866.1:0-857 GCF_001876935.1 Asparagus officinalis
ATGCATGCGCTTGATCTAACAATATGCTAGAATAATTTTTGTTCAGCCCGCGAGGATAGAGAACTATGTACTCCTTATTATCAACGGATGCTTGAAGTTCAGTTTGTTCCCCTCTCATATAACGAGAGGCAAATAAGAGACACTCGCTTCTCACGTAACTTTCAGCTATTGAACCTTCTGGGCGAGCTCTGTTACGCAATTGACGCTTCATTGAACCCAAATATCTAAAAAAGGAATATTAATCAGATATAGATGTAAAGAAATTTACATTTAATAGATATAAATATTGATAGGTAACGATTAAATTTTTCTAAATACTAACCTCTCTATTGGATACATCCAACGATAATGGACTGGTCCTGCTATTGCAGCCTCCTCCGCGAGATGATGTGTAAGATGAACCATTATTGTGAAAAAAGATGGAGCAAAGAGAATCTCCATTTCACACATTGTTTCAGAAATATTTTCTCCAAGTTTCTCAAAGTCACTGGTGTCTATAACTTTAGAACAAAGCTTTCTGAAAAATCCACAAAAATCAATAATAACCTTCACTGTTTTTTTATTCTGCATAGTACTGCATAGTGCCACAGGTAGCAATTGATGAAGAAGCACGTGATAATCATGAGTTTTAAGCCCTAATATTTTCCTTTCTTGCACCTGGACATAGTTCGATATGTTTGCGGAATAACCCTCTGGTAACTTTATTGATTTGAGGACTTAACAAAATGTTTGCATCTCAACTTTCGACATTGTAATACGAGACGCAGGCAACTCTAATCGGACATTTCCGACATTTTTTGGCTGTAGTTCCTCTCTAATGTTCAATGCAGTTAGATCTCGACGAGCTCGTAGATCAT
>NW_017977867.1:0-857 GCF_001876935.1 Asparagus officinalis
GGCTTGGTTAGCGAGTAAGCTCGAGGCATTACATGTTTTCCTGGGGAAACTAAGACGACTCCAACTCCGGAGGAAACCTTAGAAGGTTCGGGAGCACTTGCTACATTGGTTGCTCGAGAAGCGCCATCGAAGTACAAACGCCATACTTGTTGGTGTGAAGTTGCGTTGACTTCATGGGTTTCATCGGGTAGATCGTCATATATCTCGGTGGTATCCGTAGTTGGATTGGCTGCCAAGAGGTCACAGATGGCCTGCCCTTTTACTAACTTCTGTTGTTTAAAGTGCAAGTCATATTGGGACAAGAGCAAGGCCCATTTTGCTAAACGCCAATTCATGAAAGCTGGCCTTTGGAGATAACATAGATAGTCTGTCCTACCAGGTAATGCCGCATCTTTTGGATTGCGAATACCAGAGCGAGACATTCCCTTTCGATCATGGGATATCGGGATTCTGCACCTACTAAGGTCCGACTTAGATAATATACTGCCTGTTCATGACCGTTGTCATCATCTTGTGCAAGTAACGCACTTACGCCTCGTTTGGTACGCGAGAATGGACTCAAATGAGAATGAAATGGAAGAAGGAATGTAATGAAATTAATGTGAGAATGGAATGGTCATTCCCATTCTCACATTTGGGTGTAATTTATAAAATGAAATGAGAATGAATGTATTTTAAAATTGTATATTTTATTGATTCCCACTTAAGTGGGAATGCCCATTCCCTATCACTTCATTGGGAATGCTCATTCCCACGTAAAGTGGGAATTGATAAGAAGTGGGAATGAACATTCTAACTTCAAAAAAGAGGGTGTGTTTGGTAGAAAGGAATGAGAAGTGAGAATGATCATTCCATTC
>NW_017977868.1:0-857 GCF_001876935.1 Asparagus officinalis
CTCTGCTGAAATCCTTTAACCACCAACCTGGCCTTGTATCTCTTGGAACCATCATGTTCCTCTTTGATTATGTACACCCATTTATTGCTCAAGGCCTTTTTTCCCCGTTGGTAGCTTTGCAAGTTCCCATGTCTTGTTGGTGTTCAAGGATTTTATTTCATCTTTCATGGCGAGCTCCCACTTGCTCGCATCATCCACTCGAAGGGCCTCATCATAGCTTTCTGGCTCTCCACCGTCACTCAACAATAGGTAGTTGAGATGAGCTCTGGGTTGTAGTGATGGATACTTTGGATTAGGCTTAGGGACTCTAGCTGACCGCCTCAACTCTCTAACGGGCAAAACAGGCTCTTCATCTTCATCTGCCCCCTCTGAAGTGGTCTCATCCATCATCTCTTCTTCTTCATCAGAACTAGCTTCGGGATTGCCTCCACCTGAGGCATCATCTGACTCAAAATACGTAGGATCACTCTGCATCGAGCTAGTGGGCTGAACTGCATCACGGTCTTTGTAGAGGACTGATTCGTTAAAGACCACATCCCTGCTTCTGATGATTTTCTTGTTCTGCTCGTCCCAGAACTTGTAGCCAAACTCATCGCCGTCATAGCCAACAAAGAAACATTTTACGGACTTAGGATCGAGTTTGCTTCTAACATGATCACTCAGATGTACATATGAAACACATCCAAATACTCTCAGGTGAGAGAGATTTACCTGCTTTCCACTCCATACTTCTTCAGGTATTTTGTGCTCCAAGGGCACTGATGGTCCCCGGTTAATCAAGTAGGCAACTGTGTTGACTGCTTCTGCCCAGAATTGCTTTGGAAAACCTGCTTGTAACCGCATACTTCTGGCTCTCT
>NW_017977869.1:0-857 GCF_001876935.1 Asparagus officinalis
TCGCTGTCCCTGAAACATCGAATAGTGGTCAGAAATAGCAATTTGGAAATGCAGGGAAAAAGAAAGATAAGTGACTAACCTTGCTCCAAATCTGCTTCGTAGTCTTCAGGGTCTCCGCCTGAGGCCTCTCCAGCAGAACTAAAGGCCCTGTGACCTTCTGCATCAAGTCGGCGGGTCTTGCCCTGAGCCCTCTGTGATCGAGCACCGTCCTGGATAACACGAGAATCAAGCTGAGAGGCTTCTTCGGCCACCAACTCTTCGATAGGCTTCACACGGACAGTCTTATTAGCTGCTAGCAACCACTTGCAGCTCAGGAAAGTGAGGTTCAACTGTCGCTCAGTACCTGGGAGACTGAACCTAACTCCAGTGCAACCAGTCACGGTCCACAACCATGCACGAAGACCGTCCACCAGACCTCCATGAGCCCGAAGCTGCTGGCGCGGGTTCCCAACATAAAGCTGGTCATAACCGAACTGGCGGGCGAATCGGCAAGGTAGATACGGCTCTATAAAACACTGATTCCCCACCCGGAAAGTCAGGTAACCCGGCCTAATGTTCACTAGCCAATTAAAGCAGCCCATATCCAGATAAGTCCTATACTCCCTCGGCTTCTCCTCATCAATCAAACACTCGCCGTACCGGCTGGAGAACTGTGGAAAGCAAGTGGAGAATGCCCAGCACTTGTGGACTTGTAGCTGACGCCTGATATCGGGGAATCCTCGGCCCTCCCACTCACCATTCTCAAGCAAATGTAGAAAGGGGACGTTCTGGTCTATGGAATTCGGTACTGACATCACATCGGAACGATGAAGAACGAACCAAGCCATTAAATAAATATACGGGAGCTCTACCTTAAT
>NW_017977870.1:0-857 GCF_001876935.1 Asparagus officinalis
TATAAAAAGGGGTTTTTTATAGTGGGTTATTCATTTGTTCTCAAGTTGATAATTGATAGGGTTCATACCTTTTAATCATTAACACTGTAGCTACAGTGTTTATCTGAGAAATCTCAGTTTTTAGATACGCTCCTAAATTGTAATTTCTTGTTTAATTAATAAGAAATTATCTGTGTGGCTCCCGAGGACGTAGGCAGTTGCCGAACCTCGTTAAATCTTGGTGTACTTTTTCTATACTGCGTTTCTGTTGCATTAGGGGTTTAGGCGTTAAATTCCTAACAACTGGTATCAGAGCGTGAAACGATCTAGAACAAGTCAGATTCAAGTGGGAGCCATGGCCACAGATGAGGCAAAAATGAGACTTGAGAAATTTGATGGAACAGATTTCGGATTCTGAAAAATGCAGATAGAGGATTATCTGTATCAGAAAAATCTGTATCAACCACTATCGGGGAAGAAGCCGGATTCTATGAAGGAAGAAGAGTGGAACCTTCTAGATAGACAAGCCCTCGGAGTTATCAGATTGACGTTGACTCGCAATGTTGCGTTCAACATAGCGAAGGAGAAGACCACGACGGGTCTTATGGCAGCGAGAAGCCATCAGCCGCAAATAAAGTTCATTTAATGCGGCGGTTATTCAATCTGAAAATGACGGAAGGCGCGTCAGTAGCACAACATCTCAATGAACTTAATACGGTTACAACCCAATTGAGTTCAGTTGAGACCGAGTTTGATGAGGAAGTTCGGGCGTTGATATTGTTGTCTTCCCTACCAGAGAGTTGGAACGTTACAGTCACAGCTGTGAGTAGCTCGTCGGGAAACAATAAGTTAAAGTTCGACGACGTTCGTGATTTGGT
>NW_017977871.1:0-857 GCF_001876935.1 Asparagus officinalis
TTTGCTAAGCACCCCCACACTTTCAGGTGATCCAAATTAGGGTTTCTATTCTTTCAAATTGTGTAAGGGATTTTATCAGATTTCTTGAATGGAATTCTATTTAGTATATGACATGAAGTCATGAGAGCTTCTCCCCACAAATTTTCTGGCATACCAGAATTAATTAACATTGAGTTTACCATGTCCATTAGTGTTCTATTCTTTATCTCAGCTACTCCATTAGATTGAGGTGTATATGGAGCTGTTATTTCATGAATAATTCCATTCTCTTCACAGAATTGTTTTAATTCATTAGAAGTGTACTCACCACCTCTATCTGATCTTAGTATTTTAATTTTCCTATCCAACTGATTCTCAACATCTGCTTTGTATATTTTGAATTTGTTTATGACTTCATCTTTAGTCTTAATTAAGTAGAGGTAACAATATTTAGAGCAATCATCTATAAAAGTTACAAAATATTTGTTACCCCCTCTAGTTGTTCTTCCTGAATCACAAACATCACTATGGATGAGTTCTAATATCTCAGAATCTCTATCAATAGTTTTAAATGGTTTCTTAGGAAGTTTGGCTTCTACACATATTTCACATTTTTCATCATCTTTTATATTAAGCTTTGGAATTATATTGAGATGCATCAATCTTTTAATTGAATTATAATTCACATGTCCTAATCTTTGATGCCAAGTGATGGAAGGTTCAATATTCAAAGCTATTGGAGATGCAATAGTAGAATTCTTAACATTCAATTTAAAAAGACCATCACATAAGAAACATTTTCCAATGATGTTCAAACCCTTAGTTATTACAACTTTATTTGATTCAAAAACAAGCTTATAGCCTTGTTGCACTAACAA
>NW_017977872.1:0-856 GCF_001876935.1 Asparagus officinalis
TAAAATTGGGAACGCAGAGTTTTGGGACTCTGTGTTAAAAATTGGAAACGCAGACTTAAGACTGCGTTTGGGAAACATAGAGTTAATTCTCTATGTTAAAATTGGGAACACAGGGTTTTGGGACTCTGTGTTAAAAATTGGAAACGCAGGCCTAGAATTTTGCGTTCAAGTGTTGTAACGCAGGATTTGATCTCTGCGTTCAAGTGTTGTAACGCAGGATTTGATCTCTGCGTTCAAGTGTTGTAACGCAGGATTTGATCTCTGATTTACACTTCGTGTTTATTTCATGTTAGTAACCTCTTTCTGCTACTAACTATTGCTTCTGATTTTACAGTGCTTTTTCCCAATGTGCCACTTCTGCCGGAGCAGCACTTCAACTACACTGATGATCCCGAAATGGGGAGAGCTTTTGGTCTTTGTAGAGAAATTCCTTTATGTACTTTCCCGAGCTTGGAACGGACACATTTAATTAGATTTGCTGAATGCTCCACCCTTAGGGCTCTGATCACTGATGTGGATCTGGAAACTCCTGCGGGTCTGGATCAATTTGTCAAACCATCATTTTTGTTCGGGGACCACATATCCGCCGACGGCCAAGTTGGGTGTGTAGAAGACTCCCGGATGCTGCGGAGAGTCGATGATCGTTTACTTTTCCTCCCAAGCATGGAGAGAATGTACCCGCTTTCCTACTTCCTGAGTGTGGGTGGTCGTAGGAGCTTGGCCTTCGATCTCGTCAAGGAGAAAGAGAACATCTCATTTGGATCTGGTCGATCCTCTTGCGTTCAGTTTGGCGGACAACTCAAAGGTCTGAAACCTGGTTGTTTTGAGAAAAAGGACCCCGCTCAAGAGGCACCTC
>NW_017977873.1:0-856 GCF_001876935.1 Asparagus officinalis
AAGGCTATAAAGATGAACAAATATAAGTGCTAAGCCAAACTCAAACAAACAGTAAAACCCTAAACCCTTATTTAAACACTTTGTTTAAAAACTTCTTTTATTACCTTTGAAAGAAAGCAGCAGTAGGGTATTTATACCCACTCTAAATCTCAGTCAAAACCCTTAACAAAAGACAAAAACAGCCCCAGCAAACAGCTCAGGAAATAAAATTCGGTCGACCGATGGAAAGTTCGGTCGACCGTTATCCAGGTCGAAGACAGGAAATCAAGCAAACACTTATCCGGTCGACCGGTGCGGTCGACCGATGGAGCTTTCGGTCGACGAGACCGGTCGACCGACCAACTCTCTGCTGCATGGTTACGAAAGAACAAATGATCGGTCGACCGGTGCGGTCGACTGAAAACTGATATTCAGAAAAAAACAGGTTTTAATAGCTGATTTTGAGGCTTTGGAAAATATGTTAAAAATAACAAATGAAGTTAAAAAATAATGAAACTTTGGGAAATGTATATAAACATGTAAATGAACATATTACAAAAAGAATTTTCCAAATTACATTTCCCATTTGTGAAAAATCATCATTTTGCAAAATAGTTCAAAACACGAAAAAGTAAACATGTGAATTTTGATATTTTGGCTAAACCATGTTTTGAAACTTTGCACAATGATTATATAGACTTAATAAAGTATGTATATGATTATTGTTAAGTCCAAAAATTAAGAATATAATATTTTCACAAAATTGCATATTCTATGCAATAAATACCAAAACACAGTAGTAAATATAAAACATGTGATTTCATATTTATAAACATGAAAACTCAAAACTATGTATGTATATATATAAAACTATATA
>NW_017977874.1:0-345 GCF_001876935.1 Asparagus officinalis
CATCCCCATGGCTTCCAGGATGTCCAGTGAGAGATTGTTATGACAGGTCTCGAGGATGAAATCTTCGCTAACCAGATCCCTACAATTCATTGCTTTACTCCGGAACCTCTTCACAAAGTTCTCGACTGTCTCACCATTCTTCTGTTTCTCCTCAAACAGAGTGCTGATTGAGACCTCGGTGTCGTCATCGAAGAAGTTCGTCAAGAACATGTCCTCCATGTCGTCCCAACTGCTGATGCTCCCCGGCTTGAGGCGACGATACCAATCGAAGGCCGCTCCGCGAAGAGTGCCAACGAATGACCGTACCATCAAGGGTTCATTGCCGGAGATTATTCCTAAGTGAGA
>NW_017977874.1:577-856 GCF_001876935.1 Asparagus officinalis
TACCGGACCACCTCCGTTGTCGTTGTTGACAGGGGGAATAGTTATGTTAACATTATTCCCTTCCCGCTCATTCTCATCTTGATTCTGATGATTGGGTCGAGTGGGCTCTTCTTGATGAGTTGTCAGAGCTGCGATTTGCTGGTCGTGCATTTCCCTCATCTGCTGCATGGCCATCTCCATCTTGAATTTGAAGGCTTCCTTCTGCCGAGTTAGGGCGTCTTCAAGCATCTTATTCATCTGTTCGGCGCTGATCATGAGTACCTCGCGGGGTTGTCCCTC
>NW_017977875.1:0-856 GCF_001876935.1 Asparagus officinalis
AATTACAAGTAGATAACATATTATAATACATAAAGTATTGCAAAAAAACCATAAAAAGTTTTAAAATTGTAGAAAAGACACTGAAAAGTTCAAAATTATAAAACTCATCCAAATGTCTCAAAACTTAAAATAAAAAACATGAAATTAAAAAAGTAACATTAATTTGCAAAGAATTTAAAATTTACAGTTAACACCCCAATGTCTTAAAAATTATAGAAACACCCTCAAAAGTTTAAATTACAGACAAGCACATTAAAATTTTAAAACTTACAAACAACACAGATGAATTCAAGAGATTACCATGATACACTTAAAATTTTTAACATTTAAATTTAAATTTTTTAATTAACACCCTCAATATCTCAAAAATTATAGAAACACCTTCAAAAGTTTAAATTATAAAAAGCCAACCTAAAATTCTAAAATTTGTAAATAAAATAAGATGAATTCAAGATATTATCCTTAGACACCTAAAAAATTAAAATTTGTCAAAATTAATCTTAAAATTTTTAAAAAACTCCTTCAAAATTTAAAAATCGTAAAAAAAACTCTAAATTTGCAAACTGATGTTAATTTTTTAATTTCATGTTTTTTATTTTAAGTTTTGAGACATTTGGATGAGTTTTATAATTTTCAACTTTTCAGGATCTTTTCTGCAATTTTAAAACTTTTTATGGTTTTTTGCAATACTTCATGTATTATAATATGTTATCTACTTGTAATTTAAACTAATATCATTTTTATGTTTTATATATTTTATTAATATTGGTTTTTTTAAATTGTTAAACTAAACATGGTTCACATAGGATTAGGATAAGATATGATTATGATTAGGATAGATTAAGATATAAATAAA
>NW_017977876.1:0-856 GCF_001876935.1 Asparagus officinalis
GTGACACTTAATGATGATCATCAAAGATTAAACAATGTTGAGAAGTGACACATATGCTGACAGATTTGAGATAAGGGCAATCCTTTAGCTTCGTCGAGAAGCAAAGCTCATAGGGTCATATCTTCGAGTTGCTGACTTTCATGTCGACTGACACCGCCTTTCGTATTGACTCAGGAGTGTCAGCATGACCGACTGGTTGGAATGTCGTCTCGTCTCTGCTAATAACCATCTCTCGAGTCGATATAAAGATGTCGACTCGTCTGGGAGGTCAGGATCTTTTATGTCGATTGTCACCGCTTCTCGTGTCGACACTGGAGTGTCGGCTTGTCGGGTTGGTTGAGATGCTAACTCATCAAGTCATATATTCATGGAACAGATATGTCCCATAACACTCATGCTAATTTTTTTAGTGCTTTCATTTATCTATTTACTTCTTTCATTATTCTTACTTTATTATTTTTGTAAGGCAACCCTCCTTCAATGTGGTTATTGGCATTTTCGCACTTGTGATAAAGTATTGAAAGTATCTATCTATAGCATTATTGGTGCACCAAAGAGATAAATAATTTCAGAACGTTTAACTTGCATAATTATGTATTGATCCAAGATATTAATGCAATTTATGGGACAAGTTGAATACTTCTCCTCCATCTATTGCAACATATTCATATGACTAAATATTAGAAAACTCTCTTTAACTTTGGACAATTATCATATATCATCAATAACTTTAAAAATATCAGAAACCTTGTTTAAATTTAGAAGTTACCACAAAACCACCCTTTAACTTTAATATTTTATCAGAAATCTCCCAAAAGTGTGAACTATAATTCTCACTGAAAAAATATCCTCATGC
>NW_017977877.1:0-856 GCF_001876935.1 Asparagus officinalis
CAGACAACGCGTAACCCTAGGTCAACGCTAGTCAACGCGTTGCGATCAAAAAGTCAACGTACGACATTCAAAACCCTATGGTTAACGCCGGACAACGCGTAACCCTAGGTCAACGCCAGTCAACGCGTTGCGACCAAACAGTCAACGTACGACATTCGAAACCCTAGGGTCAACGCCGGTCAACGCGTAACCCTAGGTCAACGCCGATCAATGCGTTGCAATGAAAGAATCAATACTCCGAAAAGTATACGAGTATAAACTGCTTCTTAATACTCCAATAAGGTATATGAGTATAAACTATTCCCTATTTTTGGTTGAGAAGTTCCTGGAGAATATTTTTATAAATATTCTTAAGGATAATTCAACAACACTACGCCGGACAACGCGTCGCAAATAAAGACTTAACGCCAACAATCGATGGTCAGTTCTATGTTGAACCAACAAGCATGAGCTAAAGGTCAGAAAATCAAGAATCGACTTCAAGTTCAGAATTCTGACAACGGTCAGACAATAAATGCAGCACCGGAACTCTTACAGACATTCGACAAAGCACCGAATAGCCTGGAGGATTGAATGAATCAAGAACAGAAGCCATTCCAAGGTCCCGTTACACCGACTGAAGGTTGGGACAATCATATCCAAAGTATTCCAGACTCTTCTATAAAAGAACGAGGCTAAAATACTTTGGAGGGGGTATCTGTAGGCATATAAAATTGTTTATAGGTCCCTTAGCTCAGCTCGGCACAAACCGACGAACCAACGAGGCGACGAGGTTGACGAATCGTATGCAAGCAACGGAATATATCCATTCGCGTGTGGAATCAAGCCAAGTGTTCGAAGAGTCAACGAGTCATCC
>NW_017977878.1:0-856 GCF_001876935.1 Asparagus officinalis
CGAAAAAGCTATTGGAATTACCGGCGACTTGGGTTGATTCGCCGGTGGTTGAACTTTTGTTGGAGGCTGCAGTTGCTGATTTTTGGTCTGAACCACCACTTCAGACCTCGGCCTCCAAACTTTGCGAGTTGGTGGTGGCTTCTTGGCTACCTCTTTCTGCAGCTTTCTACGGGCTTCTTCAGCTTGAGCCCGTGCCTGCGCTGATAGTGCGCGGCGCTTGCGAATGCGCTCCTCCAGCGTTGATCGGTTCCGTTTGACATGGACCCATTCCATTGTTGGCGGCTTGGAGGAACCACCATTCGTTGATTGTTGAGGCTGCTTGCCTCTTTTGTTCTTCAGATCCACGTTGTAGCGGATTCCGTCAACTAACTCCATGGCCTTAGCGAATCGTTTCGCAAGGCGTTGACGTTGCCTTTGGCGGGCTCTCTTCGAGAGAGTCACCACGCCCTCTGTGGCAGAAGAGTTGGCCAGAGCAGATCTGACCTGGTTGGAAACTGGAGGAATCTCACCTGATGCGACTTTGGCATCAAACGGGGCGAGATCTTCGTTGGTGGCTTCGACTTCTTCATACCAACGAACCTTTCTCCTGGAGGAGAACTTGGACTTCTTGGATTTGCGGGGGGAGGTTGATCTAGACGAGGACAAGTATTCCTCGAACTTAGTTTGGTCGAACTCGTACTCGACCTCCTCCACGACCGGGATCGGAATCCGCGGCTGCGACGCAACGATCTCGGCAGCGAGATCATTGGCTCCCACTGTGGTCGCCAGATTGTTCGCTGGAAAAATGGTTGCTTTCTTCATTAATGATTCCATTGTACACTCTTGTAATAGCCTATCGATTACAAAGATCCGGTCT
>NW_017977879.1:0-856 GCF_001876935.1 Asparagus officinalis
TACCACCGCCCACGAATCAAGGCAAAGCTCCCAATAAGCAAAAAGTGCCCAAACAGTATTCCTTCAAGGTGGAGCATGTGGACACCTTGTTTCAGCTACTGCGGAAGAACAACAAGTTACAGCTTCCCGAAATTAGGAAGCCAGAGGAGGCAGGGAAGGTAGATGACCCTAATTACTGTCGCTATCACAGGTTCCTGGGGCATCCTACCAGAAGGTGTTACATCTTTAAGGACATCCTCCAAAATTTGGTGGACGCCAAGGTGCTTACTTTGAAACCGGAGCAAAAGACTGTCTCTACCAACATGATAGCAGTCCAATTTGGTGATTTCCCTCCGGTGACGACCGCAGATGGCGTTGTCCTCATCCACAAAGGAGAAATGCGCCTGAAGAATACTGACTTGCACAGTCAGAGAGCAAAGGATTGGGGTTGATACCCCTCACCACCTCAAAAGGAGAAATCATGTGGGTTCACCCTGATCTGGTGGGAGACCAACAGTGGACGAATACCTCGTCCAAAAAGAAGGGAGGCAAGGCTAAGTCTTCCAACATGATTAGCCCCTCCGTTGCCGAGAATGATGATCACCTCAAGACCCTCACGGATTCGGAGGAAGAGAGGATTGCCCTGGCTGCATACCCAGGAGACAACCCTGGCACGCGGTCTGGAAAGACTTACTTGAAAGACTACAGCCAGAATGTTCAAGAAATTGAAGAACAGCCCCAAGACGCTGGGGGTTCTGTCCCGAAGAAGCCGGCTGATAAGGGGAAGCAAAAAGAACTCTGGTTCAATAGGAATCTCCACCAGGAACCCGGAGAGTCGAGCACTCCCTTCCAATTCAATGTCATGGCACAGTTGGCC
>NW_017977880.1:0-856 GCF_001876935.1 Asparagus officinalis
GAAACCTAAGCAAGGATAAGTCTGCGCTTAACCCGCGCTGCCGGTTAGTTCTTAACCGTCAAAAAAAAAAACACCCGTCCGCATATTCAACATTGCGGCAGGTTGTTAATAACACCAAAATCCATGCCTTGCACGCATGGGGAATGTCATCCTGAATCCTAAGAAAGGATATGCCAACGCCTAACACGCGTCGCCGGTTTAGTCTTTCACCGAAGAAAAAGACACCAGAGTCCGATTCTGGGGTATTCTATCCCGAAGCCTAAGTAGGGATAAGTCAGCGTATTTTATCCCGAAACCTAAGTAGGGATAAAGTCAACACCTAACACGTGTTGCTGGGTAGCCTATTCCCATAACAATGGTAAAGCCTATGTATTCAACATCATAGCACAAAGTCTAAGAGAATTCACTCTCTTAGCACAACGTTACATGCGAACGGAGTTAGACAATCCGCATGCTAGCCCGACTCAAACGGTAGTCGGTAAAGGCTAATCAAACCCGTTGAAGGCTGGGGGTTAGCCAAAAATCCTAAAGTCAACACCTAACACGTGTCGCTGGGTAGCCTATTCCCGTAACAATGGCGAAGTCTATGTATTCGACATCATAGCACGAAGTCTAAGGGAGTTCATTCCCTTAGCACAACGTTACATGCGGAACGGATTCCGACAATCCGCATGCTAGCCCGACTCAAACGGTAGTCGGTAAAGGCTAATCAAACCCGTTGAAGGCTGAGGGTTTGCCAAAAATCCTATGAATATTATGGGCAATCATTTCAAACAGAATGAGGAACCATAATAAAGATAAAGATAAAAAAAACAGTTCCATTAAGAGAATCAAATGTCAAAGTTTTCAGCAAATA
>NW_017977881.1:0-856 GCF_001876935.1 Asparagus officinalis
TATTACCAATGATACATGAAATGATAGGGGAACCTGGATCTTTACGTTTCAAAGGTATGGGATTTGACATCATTTCACTGATATTGGCGGCTAAAAAGATTTTCTTTGGAACATTTATTCTCCTCTTCTTAGTGCACAATTTTTTTAAAAATTTAGCATAAGATGGAATTTGTTCAATTACATCTAAGAGAGGAATGTTGACCTTAACCTGCTTGAATGTCTCTAGGATTTTCTCCTCCTGAGGAGAGTGTTTCCTAGACCTGAGTCTATCTGGAAAGGGAGCAACCGGTCTAAATCTATCAAAAGCAGGCTCAGGTTCGGGTTCAGGTTCTTGGTCATCTGAGGGGAGTGATTGTTGAATAGATTCATCAGAAGGAGAAGGAGAAGGAATTTGTACAGGATCAAGAGTTTGACTTGGCAGAGTTCTTACTTGATTATCGACCTGTCTACCTGATCGAAGTGAATGGATTGCATTCACTTGAGCTTCATAGGATGAACTGCATCCTGTGTTATTAGGGTTGACCACGGGTTGACTCGGAAATTTTCCTTTCTCTCTTTCACTCACGGCACTAGCTAGTTGACCAAGTTGGGATTCTAATCTAGCTATAGCTTGAGTGTTGGAGTTGAGCATTTGTCCGGTTGATTGCATGAAGGAATTCAACGTGCTAGATGTTTGAGTCAACATATTCGTGGTTTGAGTAGAGGCCTTAATTATGGTTTCTAAATCCCTTTCCAAGACATTGAGACGTTTATCCTGATCTGGATTGTGAGGAGTTTGAATTACAGTTTGATGAGGAGAAGACTGATTTTGATACGGCAGATTGGGTTGTTGAAATTGTGAATGAGAATTGAATGG
>NW_017977882.1:0-856 GCF_001876935.1 Asparagus officinalis
GTTAGTTTATATATCCTTGCATATATATTTCATCATATAGGATATATCTCATTGTTCATATTGCTTATCTTAGCTTATATTCTTATTGTATTTCATACTTGCTAGGATAACTTGTTAATTAATTTTTATTGGCATATAATCGGATTAGATTAGCTGATTTAAGGTCTAATCGCCTTGAGTTAAAGATCCAAGTTATCTTTTTGTGCTAATCTTGTTTTGATTACATTTGTATCTTGCTTGCATATTTTTACAAATTATGGATATGAATGATGCATCTTGTTTAGGCTATGATTCTAGTATTGCTCCTAGATTAGATAATTTCCCCTATGCCCAATGGTGTGTTAGATTTAAACTTTTTGTTCAATCTAAACACTTTGATTTATGGGAAATTATAGATGATGCTTATGTTGTGCCCACTTTGGAGAAATCCAAGTGGAATAAAAATGATCATCGTATGTTTACAATGAACAATATTTTGTTAGAATATTTGCTAAATGCTTTTAATTCATCTATGTCTAACAAGTTTGTTCATTTTGATAGTGCTTACAAACTTTAGAAATTTATAGAAGCACATCAAGGGGACTTGGAGGCGATCCGACAAGCTTTGGAGGATCCGGCTTCAAGTTCATGTGGAGCATCATGCACACGGCCACTAGGCGATAGCCCTAGTGAGGTTTGCGAGTTTGAAACCACTAATGATTTATCTAGTGATGAACTTGCTTATGCTAGTGAAAAATTGTTGCATGCCTATAACTTATTGCATAAAAATTTTATTGATTTAAAATACCAGCATGATAATTTAAAATCCGATCATGAGAAGCTAGTGTCCAAATTTGATGTCATTGAAAATGAAAAT
>NW_017977883.1:0-856 GCF_001876935.1 Asparagus officinalis
CCATGGCTTCTCAGATCACTGTTGCTGGCTGCAACGAGGAGAGGATCGGTCTCCTCAGGCCAATCCATTCTAAGGTCTATGCTGGGGAGCTCAGAAAGTACTACGAGCTCTACGACATCCCAAAGGAATTCACATTGGCGGCGCCAGTGAGAAACGAGTCGGTATACCACCATGACAATAATAGGCCGCCACTTTACTTGGTCCACCTTGATTACAGGCTTCAATTACCGGTCAACCCCTTCATAAGGGATGCATGCGTTGATATAAGGGTTTCCCCCTCTCAGTTTACCCCCAACGCCCTGGGGTGTTGGTGGGTTTCGTGGTTATTTGCCACTGAGTCAGCGTCATATCGAGTCTGTGTCTGTTAGGGCATCTAGTTGGCATTAAGTTGACAAAGAGGGACCCACATTACTTCTTCCACTACAACAGAAATTTCAAGTTTGAGATGGATACTCCTGAGTCTAATAGGGACTGGAAGGAGTACTTTGTGTGGGTGTTCGGCAACGACAGCATGCTCCCCAGCCCTGACTGGCCCGAGGTGAACAAGGATGCACTAAGATCGTACATCCTTAACCCCATGGAAAGGTGGCAATTGGATAAGATCTGATCCTACGCTGGGTCTTAGGAGTGGGTCAACCTCTTCGATACAGCCTCTCTCCGGGTGGCGCTTGTCTCGAATGCCCCACCCACTAAAGTCGACAAGTTCAGGGCGGGTCTGCTAGCCCTCCCTCTTGAAGAAAGTCACAAGGGTTAGGCGAGGGGCGAGGAGTTGGGCTTTGCCTCTAAGCCCTAAAAAGGTTAAGGGGGAACCTCGCCCCTGAGGAGGCGGCTAGCCTAAAGTCACAGGCAGCCAAAA
>NW_017977884.1:0-855 GCF_001876935.1 Asparagus officinalis
TTTGTTCACACACAACCTATTGAGCTTATTGTATTTACATTCATAGTATAATTTAGGGTTGTGGGTTTGACACATTGAGAGTGAGCTTAATTGAGTTCTCACCTTGTTAGAGAGAACAATCATTTATTATATTGTGCTTAACTGTGAGGATTCACTTGTAATACACTTGTACACCGAGAAAAGTGTGTGGTGAGAGACGGGGTCAAATCCAAGAGGAGTGGCGTCGGTTGACGTGCCTAGGAAGAGGTTGTAACCGAGCACTTGAGGAGGAGGACACAGGCTAGGACCAACACTTAGTGTGTGAGGTGTGATTACATAGTGATTGTATTGTGAGGTGTAAACGTTGTTCGGGTGAACGTAGAAAACCCGGTGGTGATAGTGGAGATCTCCTCGAGGTGAGGAGCGGAGACGTAGGTCGTGGGGACCGAACTCCGTAATCATATCGTTTGTCTGTGATTGCATTGGCGTACTTATTTTTATGTTCATATCTTATATCGCCCTCATATATTGCTTGTTGATCATATTGCCCACTATCTAGTTTAGTTTGTTTTACCCTTGTGTTAGTTTATATATCCTTGCTCATATACTTGTAATATCTCATTGATAGGATATATTTCTATCATATAGGATATATCTCTTTGTTGTTCATATTGCTTATCCTAGCTTATATATAGTTGTTATATTTCATACTTGCTAGGATAACTTGTTAATTAACTTTAATTGGCATAAAATCGGATTAGATTAGCATAAGACCCTAATCACCCCCCTCTAGGGTCTAACAACCGTGTGATCTAGATCCGGTCGGATCTACACGATATAACGGGTATTATTTCGCGAAGGAAATAATAGCCGGGG
>NW_017977885.1:0-855 GCF_001876935.1 Asparagus officinalis
TATAGGATTTTTAGCAAACCCTCAGCCATTAACGGGTTTGATGAGCCTTTACCGACTACCGTTTGAGTCAAGCTAGCATGCAGATTGTTCAAGTCCGTTCCGCATGTGACGTTAAGCTAAAAGAGTTAACCCTTTTAGTGCTACGATATTGAATACGTAGACTTCGTCTTTCTCACGGGAATAGACTACCCGGCGACGCGTGTTAGGCGTCGACTTTGGGGTTTTTGGCTAACCCCCAGCCTTTAACGGGTTTGATTAGCCTTTACCGACTACCGTTTGAGTCGGGCTAGCATGCGGATTGTCTAAATCCGTTCCGCATGTAACGTTGTGCTAAGAGAGTGAATTCTCTGAGACTTTGTGCTATGACGTTGAATACATAGGCTTCGCCATTGTTACGGGAATAGGCTACCCAGCAACGTGTATTAGACGTTGACCTATCCCTACTTAGGCTTCGGGATGAGATACCCCAGAATCGAACTCTGGTGTCTTTTTCAATCGGTAAAAGACTAAACCGGCGACACGTGTTAGGTGTCGACATATCCTTTCTTAGGATTCAGGATGACATTCCCCATGCGTGTAAGGCATGGATTTTGGTGTTATTAATAACAACCTGTCACAATGTTGAATATGTGAACGGGTGTTCTTTTCAACGGTTTAAGAACTAACCGGCAGCGCGTGTAGGCGCAGACTTATCCTTGCTTAGGTTTCAGGATAGAATACCCCAGAATCGAACCCTGGTATCTTTTTGTACGGAAAAAGACTAAACCGGCAGCGCGTGTTAGGTGCTGACTTATCCCTACTTAGGATTTGGGATAAAATTCCCTGTACCTGTGAGGCACAGATTTTGGGATTTGA
>NW_017977886.1:0-855 GCF_001876935.1 Asparagus officinalis
AGGAGAGATGAGGAGGGGAGCCTAGGGTTCGGGGTTTTGGGGAGCGAGGGGAAGCGAGAGGGAGAGCGGGAGAAGAGGAGGGTAAGGAACTGAGAGGAGAGTGCTGTTCATCCGAGGAGGAAGTGTTGTTCATCACAATGGCGAATACAGTGACGTATTCGTTGTTGTTATTCATCCGAGGCGGGGACCGGGGAGGCATCTTCGTCGTCGACGTCGCTGAGAACGACGACGATGTCGTCGGCCATGGAATTGAGAGGAGAGTTTTTTTCTTTTCCTCTCACAACTTTCTGAAGAAGAAGATCTGAAGATTTGAAGAAGAAGGATATGAAGAAGAAGAGAGTAGTTTGGGGTTTTTTGAGATATATTCTCTTGGAATTTGTAAAAAGGGCTGAATTGTATTTACTTTTCAATTGTGGGGCTAATACATATTAGAAAAAGTACAGGGGGCTAGGACACATTAGATTTTTATTTTTGGGGCCTTGAAGCAATTTTTCTAAGTTTTAAACGATGTCCACCTATTTCCTAAAAAAATAAAAATTAAAAAAATTAAAAAACAAGCTAATTATTTAAAATTGTATGTAAAATATCCTAAGTTTATAGCGTCTTAAATACAAAAACCCAAAGTTTATCAACTAACGACAAATCAAATTCCAAACACAAGGAATCGACTTCAAAGTAGGGGTGGTAAACGATCGAATCGAATCGAATACTAAGGTGTTCGTATTTGTATTTGTTTAATATTATCGAATTCGAATACGGACTCTAATATTCATATATCTAGTTTTACGAATTCGAACTCGAATACTTGGTATTTGATAAATATTCATGAATATTCACGAATACTTATCGAATATT
>NW_017977887.1:0-855 GCF_001876935.1 Asparagus officinalis
TTCCAGGTATTGAGCGGCTCCATTCCCATAACATCCAAGACGTTAACGGACAAATTGTTATGACAAGTCCGCAAGATGAATTCCTCCGTGACAGGATCTTTGCAGTTCATTGCCTGATTGCGGAAGCGTTTGATGAAGGTGTCCGCCGACTCTCCATCTTTTTGTTTCATATCGAAGAGTGTCCTGACCGACACTTCGGTGTCATCATCGAAGAAATGGGCGAGGAACATGCTTTCCAGGTCCTCCCAGCTGTTGATGCTTTCGGGCTTGAGACGGCGGTACCAATCGAAGGCGGGCCCGTGAAGGGTGCCAACGAATGACCGAACCATCAAAGGCTCGTTGCCAGAGATCACCCCCAAGTGGGACTTGAAGTAGATTAGATGTTGAGTGGGGGAGCCATTCCCGCCGAACGGCGTGAAGTTGATCAGGTTGAACTTCGCCGGATACGGGATCGAATCCCACTCTTTCGGGTAAGGACACGGAATACCGGTCCTCTTCACCTCTCGAGTAGACATCAGGGCTTCGATTTTTCTTTCGAGCTCCTTTATCTTTTCGGCCTCACCCATATCCTGTTTTGGATAAGTTTCGAGAGGAATCATACGACCACCCCCAGTGTTGTCATTACTGGTGGGTCCACCCCCAGCGTTGTTATTTTTAGTGGGGCCACCCCCAGTATTCTTGGGCGGCGCATCGGTCATGACGACTTCGTCCACTTCCGGATCGCTGTCAATTGCGGCGTTCTGGGTGTGACGGCTGGATTCAACTAGCTGATTTGACAAAGCTCGAATTTGTTGGTCATGCATTTGTCTCATCTCTTGCATAGCCATTTCCATTTCAAACTTGAAGATTTCCTTC
>NW_017977888.1:0-855 GCF_001876935.1 Asparagus officinalis
TTGCCTATATCTCATTATTAGGATATATCTTATTGTTCATATTGCTTATCCTAGCACATATATCTTGTTATAGTTCATACTTGCTAGGATAACTTATTAATTAGTTTTTATTGACATTTAATTGGATTAGATTAGCATAAGACCCTAATCACCCCCCTCTAGGGTCTAACAATTGGTATCAGAGCTTGGTGCTCTTTGATTTAAGGTCTAATCACCTTGAGTTAAAGATCCAAGTTATTTTATTGTGCTAATCTTGTTTTGATTACATTTGCATCTTGCTTGCATATTTTTTAAAAATTATGGATATGAATGATGCATCTTGTTTAGGCTATGATTCTAGTATTGCTCCTAAATTTAATGTTTTCCCCTATGCTCAATGGTGTTTTAGATTCAAAATATTTGTTCAATCTAAAAATATCGATTTATGGGAAATCATTAATTGTGCTTATATTGTGCCCACGTTGGAGAAATCCAAGTGGAGCAAACATGATAAAAAGATGTTTATTATGAACAAGCTTATGTTAGAATTTTTATTAAATGCATTTGATTCATTTATGTCTAACAAGCTTGATTCTTTTGATAGTGCTTACACCTTATGGACATTTATTGAAGCACATCAAGGAGACTTGGAGGCGATCCGACAAGCTTTGGAGGATCCCGCTTCAAGTCCATATGGAGCATCATGCACACGGCCACTAGGCGATAGCCCTAGTGAGGTTTGCAAGTTCGAAACCATAAATGATTTATCTAATGATGAACTTGCTTGTGCTAGTAAAAAATTATTATATGCCTTTAACAAATTGCAAAATGATTTCATTAATTTACAAAGCAAGCATGAAATTTTGAAATCCGATC
>NW_017977889.1:0-855 GCF_001876935.1 Asparagus officinalis
CACATTAGGGTCGAGTCCTGGCATATCTTCGTAGTTCCAGGCGAAGACATCAATGTATTCTCTAATTAGTGCAATTAATTCATCCTTCTCATCTGGAGGAAGACTACCACTGATAAATATGGGCTTTGGATTGGCCTCATTGCCCATATTAATTTGGACTACTTCATCTTCGGTTGGTGGTTCTCTCTGTTCGAACCTATCACCGTACTGCATGTTTAGGTGATGAACCCATGGGTCTTCCCACGTTGGCATTTGATCGTCATCCTCCAACGTAGATGGATCAGCTGTGGTCATGTTTGACATTAAGGTTTTGAACATTTCTCCCAAACTTGTGTCGGAATCCTCAGCTGAAGAATCTGGCTCTTAGTTTTGTTAGCAATTTGATCGATAATTTGCCAACCACATTCGTCATCTGATGAAACATAGCCTAAGCCTCGCCCGTATTTATAATAATCCTCTGGTCTCCCTTTTGGTACATATACTGCTTTGGCTGGAGTACGAGGACCTCGATCGAAGTATAAACCTTCTCCGAGTGTAAAATCGTATCCCTGCTTTTCCATGAGCTTGCGCGCTTCCGGACTATATTTAGACAAATGCTGGCCAGGTTTGTCATCGTCTTCATCTTCACTTAAGAAATGATCTGGTACTGGGGAGCTTTTTCCTTTACCGTAAATCACTTCTTTAGCGCCTCTTATTTTGTTCGGGATGACCATGGTCGTTCCGAAAGAATGCTGGAGGCGTTCCTTTGTTACATAGGAAGATCGGATCGGCATATACAACTCAGGGTTATCATACAGCTCTCTTATCACATCATCAAGAGACAAGGAGTACTCTAAATCATCTTTTATTTCAATA
>NW_017977890.1:0-855 GCF_001876935.1 Asparagus officinalis
ACTTAGGATTTTTGGCAAATCCTCAGCCTTCAACGGATTTGACATGCTTTTACCGATTACCGTTTGAATTGGGCTTACATGCGGATTGTCGTAAATCCGTTCCGCATGTGACGTTGTGCTAAAGGAATGAACTCCCTTAGACTTGATGCTACGACTTCGAATACGTAGACTTCGTCTTTCTCACGGGAATAGACTACCCGGCGACGCGTGTTAGGCGTTGACTTTGGGATTTTTGGCTAACCACCAGCCTTTAACGGATTTGATTAGCCTTTACCGACTACCGTTTGAGTCGGGCTAGCATGCGAATTGTCTAAATCCGTTCCGCATGTAACGTTGTGCTGAGAGAGTGAATTCTCTTAGACTTTGCTGCTACGACTTCGAATACGTAGACTTTTCCATGGTCATGGGAATAGGCTACCCAGCAACGTGTATTAAACGTTGACTTATCCCTCCTTAGGCTTCGTTCCCCAGAATCGAACTCTGGTGTCTTTTTCTTCGGAGAAAGACTAAACCGGCGACACGTGTTAGGTGTCGACATATCCTTTCTTAGGGTTCAGGATGAAATTCCCCATGCGTGTGAGGCATGGATTTTGGTGTTATTAATAACAACCTGCCACAATGTTGAATATGTGGACGGGTGTTCTTTTTAACGGTTAAGAACTAACCGGCAGCGCGGATTAAGCGCAGACTTATCCTTGCTTAGGTTTCAGGATAGAATACCCCAGAATTGAGCTCTGGTGTCTTTTTCTACAGAAAAAGACTAAACCGGCAACGCGTGTTAGGCGTTTGATTTATCCCTACTTAGGATTCGGGATAAAATTCCCTGTACCTGTGAGGCACAGATTTTGGGATTTG
>NW_017977891.1:0-855 GCF_001876935.1 Asparagus officinalis
AGCTAGAATTTCTCGGGCTTTTGATAAAAAGGTCCGACGACGAAGCTTTAAAGAAGGAGATCTAGTCCTTGCTGTTCGAAGACCTATGATTATCACTTCCAAGAAGAAAGGCAAATTTGAACCTAAATGGGAAGGACCGTTCGTGATAGAAACAGTCTACTCAAACGGTGCATATCGCCTGATTACTCAGGATGGCAACAAATTGATGATGCCAATAAATGGGAAGTTCCTGAAAAAGTATTATCCGTAATACGTTCAGGATAACCTATGTAAAACGGGAAATTCCTAGAAAATCCTATATAGGATATTTCAGGATAACCCGATATCAGTTGATTATTCTAAATGAAAACTGATTATGTGAATAGTCTGTTCTTAATTGTTATAAAAATAATTAAGAACCTCTTACTACCTTTGTTGAGATGAGATTTAATGACAATTAATCTTTCCTCACAAAACCCTGTAATGTGATCATGGGAGATGAGATTCGACAATTCGTAACCTCACACCATGAAACCCGCGCCGGTCGGATTGATCAATGGTTATCAGTCTGTATCGGTCGATAGATTACTTCATGTTTGAAATCAAAGTTTCCCACCGAGTAGTTTGTGCAAATCAACGAATTCATTGTTATTTGTACCCTACTCCAATTCTTCAATTGGTCAAACCTTTAAATAGTTAAGACCACAACCAAAATCCCCTCTCGATTCGTTCCATGAACGAGAGGTTCACAAATTGAGTGATCAAACCTTCATACAGTTAGGATCATAACAAAACCCCCAATTGGTTAAACCTTACTACAGTTAGGACCACAGACAAAATCTCCTTTCGATTCATTTTTTGCGAACGAAAGGTTCA
>NW_017977892.1:0-855 GCF_001876935.1 Asparagus officinalis
AGCTTATTATCCCACCGCAAACGGACTAGCTGAGGCTTTCAACAAGACGATCATTAAGATCCTGTCAAATCTCGTGAAGACTAATAAACGAGACTGGGACGATAAACTCGGTGAAGCGCTCTGGGCTTATCGCACCACCATACGCACACCTACAGGGGCCACACCATACTCGTTGGTATACGGATGTGAAGCTGTGCTGCCTTTGGAGATTCAAATCCCGTCACTTCGGATCGCTCTCGCAACTGAGATGACGACAGAAGAACACCATCAGAAACGTCTCGAAGAACTCGAGAGGTTGGATGAAAAGCGCTTGGAGGCTCAACAACAAATTGAGTTATATCAAGCCAGATTATCTAGGGCTTTCAACAAAAGGGTCCGACAGAGAAGCTTCAAGGAAGGAGATTTGGTCCTCGCTGCTCGCCGACCGATAATCCTCAATTCCAAGAAGAAAGGTAAATTCGAACCCAAGTGGGAAGGACCGTTTGTGATAGACACAGTCTACTCAAACGGCGCATATCGCCTAATTACTCCAGAGGGCGCCAGGCAATTAATGCCAATAAATGGGAAGTTCCTGAAAAAGTACTATCCCTAGTACATTCAGGATAACCCATTTACCGGGAAGTTCCTTGAAGAATATTACACTTAATATTCTAGAGGATAACCCAAAATCTTTTTCACCACCAAAATCCCTCACTGATCAATTTCAATTGGCAGTGGGTCCACTAAAAATGTCTTTTTGGCCCTCTTAACACTTTCCATGAATAAGAGGTCCACTTGCATTTCGGAGTCCCCTTTTGATAAACGAAAGAACTCCCTTCTTCTTCTCTTTGGGTAAGCCCTCTCATGGCTATAACC
>NW_017977893.1:0-855 GCF_001876935.1 Asparagus officinalis
AGGTAAAATAGATAAATAGGCAGCAACAATAGGAGGGCACAAAATTAAATTAGGCAGCCAATAAAAAAAATGAATTATTAAAAACATCATTAGAAATCAAAGACCTCAAGATACCCAAGGCCCAAGGCCCATCAAAGACTATTAATATTTGGTGTAGCCCTAGGGGTTTGAACACCAAACCTCTAGGCCAAATCCTCAAGCCTTACCACTAAGCTATTTACACTAAAGTATTTAGTATAATCAAAATATGTATACATATTAAATGAACAGTTAGATCCGAATTTTACAGTTTCGAATTTTGTAGTGATTGTTCAGTCAATTTAACACGAAATTATCAAAACATTTATAGTATTCAATAATCAGCGGAAAAATTTTAATTAGAGAGTTTTAAATATTTAATTAACAGTAATAGAATTATTTGACAAGAAACAAGAATCATGATGGAAAATCATAAGTTCTTTAATCAAGGCTCTTATACCACATGTAAACCTAATCTTAAGCAAATCAAACTTTATTTGATTTGATCATCAATAAAACCAAGATCTTAGAACAATATGATTTTCAAAATGAACAATTTAATTAAGTGATCATACCTTGATCCATGATTCGAATTTTGACGAAAATTGACTGCAAAGGGAGCAACGTTCAAGACTTTGATTTATCACTCTTTACCCTCTTATTCTTTTCCGAAATTTTCTTAATGGAGAGAAAAGTTCAAGACTTTGATTTATCACTCTTTACCCTCTTATTCTTTTCCGAAATTTTCTTAATGGAGAGAAAATTTTTGCATGCCTAGGTAGAGAGAGGACCAAGTCTTTAAATAGAGAATTACCCACCTTCCATCAATGTGAATAG
>NW_017977894.1:0-855 GCF_001876935.1 Asparagus officinalis
CCCTCCCACTCGCCATTCTCAAGCAGCTGTAGAAAGGGAACAGACTGGTCTATGGCATTCGGTACCGACGTCACATCGGAACGATGAAGGACGAACCAAGCCATCAAATAATTATATGGAAGCTCCATCTTAATGGTAGGAATCTGAGTCGGTTTATCATCATCTCTCCGTGTAAAAGCACCAGAAATCTGCCAAAGCCCTCGATGAATGTTAGCCACCATCACCGGAAGAAGCGAAAGTTCCTTCTTGTAGGCAAGCTGAACTGCAGGATAGAGCACTTCCAGTGGCAGAGCGTCACCAGACTGATACGGGACCACACATTTCTTCAACCAGATGGCGAGATAACCGGCAAGGAGAGTCATCGGACGAATCGGTGCGGTCGTATGATATATGAACGATCTGAATTTAGTCTCTGCAGGAAAGCCACTCTCAGGACTGCTAATGGTATAGGATTGGGCGTTAGTCTTCTTCAGCAGCTCATTAACCTCTGAAGGAGTCAGCGGTGCCAGTTCACAAATAGTTTGGCCAGAATGGCTCTCCAGATTCCTGAACAAATATGATGCGAACTGCTTCAGGCTCACATTTGCTTTGGTCCTCTTCGCTAGGGGCTTAGACTGCGCCAAAGCAATGTGATAATGACAAGTGAGGTCCCATAAGGTCTCGTAGCGGTCGGGCATGCGATCCTTCAGCTGACTCAACTCATGGTTGGAGGGAAAGTACTCCTGGTATAGCATCTGTCCCATGGGCAAGCCAGAAATCTTGTGCATCTCATGACGAGCCAAGCCCTGTTCGCGTGGAAAACCGTTGCTTTCTCCATTAATGAGATAATTGTCATCTTGAGTTACAGCTTTTCGA
>NW_017977895.1:0-855 GCF_001876935.1 Asparagus officinalis
AAGAAGGAACTTTCGCTTCTTCCGGTGATGGTTGCTAACATTCATCGAGGGCTTCGGCAGATTTCTGGTATTTTTACACGGAGAGATGATGATAAACCGACTCAGATTCCTACCATTAAGGTAGAGCTCCCATATATTTATTTGATGGCTTGGTTCGTCCTTCATCGTTCCGATGTGATGTCGGTACCGAATACCATAGACCAGTCTGTCCCCTTTCTACAGCTGCTTGAGAATGGTGAGTGGGAGGGCCGAGGATTCCCCGATATCAGGCGTCAGCTACAAGTCCACAAGTGCTGGGCATTCTCCACTTGCTTTCCATAGTTCTCCAGCCGGTACGGCGAGTGTTTGATTGATGAGGAGAAGCCGAGGGAGTATAGGACTTATCTGGATATGGGCTGCTTTAATTGGCTAGTGAACATTAGGCCGGGTTACCTGACTTTCCGGGTGGGGAACCAGTGCTTCATAGAGCCGTATCTACCTTGCCGATTCGCCCGCCAGTTCGGTTATGACCAGCTTTATGTTGGGAACCCACGCCAGCAGCTTCGGGCTCATGGAGGTTTGGTGGACGGTCTTCGTGCATGGTTGTGGACCGTGACTGGTTGCACTGGAGCTAGGTTCAGTCTCCCAGGTACTGAGCGACAGTTGAACCTCACTTTCCTGAGCTGCAAGTGGTTGCTAGCAGCTAATAAGACTGTCCGTGTGAAGCCTATCGAAGAGTTAGTGACCGAAGAAGCCTCTCAACTTGATTCTCGTGTTATCCAGGACGGTGCTCGATCACAGAGGGCGCAGGGCAAGACTCGCCGACTTGATGCAGAAGGTCACAGGGCCTTTAGTTCTGCTGGAGAGGCCTCAGGC
>NW_017977896.1:0-855 GCF_001876935.1 Asparagus officinalis
GAAAGTTTCCTGCTGCTTAGCCAAAGCGTCTTCAATCATCTTGGCAATTTGCTCCGCACTTATCATAAGTGCCTCGCGGGGTTGTCCCTCGCTGGATATCGTATTATCTGATGCGACTGCGGAGTCGGCATCAGATTCCTCATCTTCTGAAGGTCGTCTTGTCCGAACCCTACCATAGGTTGCTCGCTCGATGGTTCCGGACTGCAGACGGGTTCTAGGCCGGGAGGCTCTCAGAATCGACTCGAAATCATCCTGTGCCGATGTCCCCTTGCTGGTCATGTTGGTGGTAACCCTCGGAAATTCTCCGTCTTCAATCATTCTTCTTCTTCGTTGAAAACGCCTAGGCCTGGGTTTTGGCGCCTCCGCACTGAGTCTTTCGAAAACTAAAACTCTTTCGGGGACCGGGACCGCCTTGATGCAGTTGCATTCAGACAATACCGCCTGAATGAGTTTGGAACAGGGGCATTGAATTTCCTGTTCTCATAGACTCCTCTTCCTGGTTCTATTCGTACCCCCAGCACGATAGTACAACTCGTCATTTTGACAGTCGGAGTAACCTATCGTGTGCGGGCACGACTTCTCAGGTATAACACTATCACTATCAGATGATAATGTTTCCATCTGAGGTTGGATTGCCTTATTTGGGCTTTCAAAAGTCACACGCCTCGAAACGCGCCTTTGTGGGTGTGAATCTTCAGCGGGTTCCTGCACTTCGATGCGCAAAGTTGTGCGCTTGGGTGCCACGATTTTCTCCAAATGTTGAGGGTTGCGGCAACCCCCAACATTTTGAATTGTTTGGGACTTCTTCATTGGCCCCAACCGTTCTTGAACTGGAGTTTTGCCTCGTTCTTTGGG
>NW_017977897.1:0-855 GCF_001876935.1 Asparagus officinalis
CAATTTTAGATTATCCATATCTATAATTGAATCCATCATCTTTAATTTCTTGCATTTTCTTTTATTCTAAAATTTTGTTCTTTATTCTTGATTTTTTTATTTGTTTCTTGATTTTATTCATTTTTTCCTTCTCACCTTATTGATCATGCTCATTCTCTTTCAAATCCAGTCTCACTTACACTTGCACCTATTTACACACCATTTTTCACTATCTCAATCTCTTCACAATCACATTCACACCGATTTTATATTTTCTCCTACAAAACACCTTCCTCGTGGGATCGATATCTTAAATACTATAACTTGACACGGTTGTGCACTTGCAACCTTTTTGGTACATGTTTATGCCGCATCAAGTTTTTGGCGCCGTTGCCGGGGAAGGTGCTTAAGTAGGTTTTAATTATTTTGGTTCTTTAACTTGTGTATTTTTTGTGAAGGAAACGCTTGGAGCTTGAAGATCGCGGATTGGAGAGCTAGGATTTGAAGATTTGCTTTCGGGTAAGTCCTCTTTCTAGTTTTTAAATTCCACCCTTTAGATACTTCTTCACAATTAGAGACAATTAGGACTTAAAAAAAAAAGAGATTTTATTTTTTGTTGACCATAATAAAATTCATCCTCCACTTTGACATTTACTAACAAGATAATAAATTCAAACAAATCCCCCTTTCTCATTTGTTTGATTGTTAACCCTAATTAAAAAAAAAACAAGATAATAAATTCAAACAAATCCCCCTTTCTCATTTGTTTGATTGTTAACCCTAATTAAAAAAAAAGATTTTTTTTTCTTTCCATCCTTTTTAGTTGCTTTTAATTCATAGGGTTGCATTTTATATAGTATAGGAATTCACCAAGTG
>NW_017977898.1:0-854 GCF_001876935.1 Asparagus officinalis
CTTTTTGGCCTCACCCACATCCTGTTTTGGATGAGTTTCGAGAGGAATCACACGGCCACCCCCAGTGTTATCACTACCGGTGGGTCCACCCCCAGTGTTGTTATTTTTAGTGGGGCCACCCCCAGTATTCTTGGGTGGTGCGTCGGCCATGATGATTTCGTCCACCTTTGGATTGCTACCAACTGCGGCATTCTGGGTGCGACGGTTGGATTCAGCTAGCTGACTTGACAAAGCGCGGATTTGTTGATCGTGCATTTGCTTCATCTCTTGCATAGCCACTTCCATTTCAAACTTGAAGATTTCCTTCTGCTTAGTCAGGGCCTCTTCAATGATTTTGGCTATCTGATCTGTATTGACCATGAGCACCTCTCGAGCTTGCCCTATGCTAGACGTTGTGTCATCGGAGGCGAGGGCGGAATAGGAATCCGAGAGTTCATCATTGGAAAGGACTCCTTCATGGATCCCACGATCGTTGTTATATCTGTCGGCCTCTAGCTGAAGCTGAGCTGTTCCCGAATTGACCCTGCTTCCTGGAGAGGAATTAGGGTCGGAATCACTTGAAATGATTGGGGATCTTCCTTTGTTGACCATGTTGATAGTCACTTCTAGGGGTTCATCATCTCGAGCAATTGATCCTTTTTGGTGGGAACGCCTTTTGGGCTTTGTCGTTCCATCTGAGATTCCCTCGGATATCGAGACCCTCTGTGGAGCGGTCTTGGGGCAGCTACAAGCTGATAATACTGCCCTGATAATTTTGGTACACGGACAGTGAGAATCCGCTCCCCGGTGTTTCTCTTTCGAGATTCATCCGCACCCCCAGCCCGATAGTACAACTCATCGACGTTGCCGTCGGA
>NW_017977899.1:0-854 GCF_001876935.1 Asparagus officinalis
AATCCCCGAGAGAATTTCAGTGTTCGAAAGGCTCGGCATCGAAACGCCAAAACCAAGGTATAGGCATTTTCGGCAAAGAAGAACGGTGGTTAAAGACAGAGAATTTCCGAGGGTCACCGCCAATATGACCAGCAAAGAGACATCGACACTGGTTAATCTCAAGTCGTTTCTGGAAGCATCCCGGCGTGTAACCCGTCTGCAGTCCGGAGCCATCGCACGAGGAACTTATGGTAGGGTTCGGACAAGATTGCCTTCGGAAGATGAAGAATCGGATTCCTGCTCTGCTGTCGCATCGGACAATACAGTGTCCAGCGAAGGACAACCCCGCGAGTCATTTATGATAAGCGCGGAAGAAATGGCCAAGATGCTTGAAGACGCTTTGGCTAAACAGAAAGAAAGTTTCAAGTTTGAGATGCAGATGGCCATGCAGACTATGAGAGAGATGCATGAGCAACAAATCCAGGCGTTCAGGAACCAACAAGGTGAACCAAGTCACCGTAATCAGGTTGTTCAGGAAAAGGAGCACGCAGAAAGGGATGAAGCTCACAATGCCAATAACCCTCCTGTCAATACAGGGGGTGGTAACGAGGATGCCAACGAAGATACAAGTGAAGACTTGAAGATCAAAGACCTCGAGAGCAATATCAACACATTGATCTCCGCTCAAGAGACGAAGAAAACAGGCATTCCCTGTCCATACCCACGAGAATGGGAATCAATCCCCTATCCGGCGAAGTTCAGTCTGATTAACTTCACGCCGTTCGATGGGAAGGGTTCCCCCGCTTAGCATTTGATTTATTTCAAATCGCACTTGGGTATTATCTCCGGCAATGAGCCTCTGATGGTGCGGTCAT
>NW_017977900.1:0-854 GCF_001876935.1 Asparagus officinalis
AAAAAGTGTGTGCCATCCAAGACATGCCACCTCCGAAGAATCTCAAAGAGCTCAGAGGTTTGCAAGGCAAATTGGCCTACATTCGAAGATTTATATCAAATCTGTCTGGGCGCTGCCAACCTTTCTCTAAACTCATGAAGAAAGGAATATCCTTTGTTTGGGATGCAGAGTGTCAAAGAGCATTCGAGGAGATTAAGAAATATCTAACTCAACCGCCAGTTCTCGTGGCCCCGATATCAGGAAAACCATTCCTGTTATATGTGAGGGCCATGGATCATTCTCTTGGTGCTTTGTTGGCCCAAAACAATGATCAAGGTCAAGAGCAAGCCATCTATTACCTAAGCAGGACTATGATGGGAGCCGAACACCGATATAACCCGGTCGAAAAAGAATGTCTCGCCTTGGTATTCGCAATTCAAAAGATGCGACATTACCTAGTTGGACAGACCATTCAGGTCATCTCTAAGGTAAATCCTTTGAGAGTTCTGATGACAAAACCATCATCTCTAAATTGCCGGCTTGCAAAATGGGCCATTCTCTTGTCGCAATACGACATGCAGTTCATGCCTCAAAAGGCGGTCAAGGGCCAAGCACTGGCAGACTTCTTAGCCGATCATCCAGTATCAGGAGCATCTAAGTTGTACCTGACGAGGTCGCTGAAGCTTGCGCTACCCAAGAAGCTACGCAAGTGTGGAAGTTATTCTTCAACGGTGCATCCAGAGCAAATCCTCATGGAGCAATCACCGCGGGAGTAGGAGTAGTATTAATCTCTCCGAATGGCCACGTAATCCTAAGGGGATTCTCCTTAATCGAACCTTGCACCAACAACGTAGCCGAGTATAATGCTCTGCTAT
>NW_017977901.1:0-854 GCF_001876935.1 Asparagus officinalis
AGTTTAGGACCGGGTTGATGCGCACCACATTCTCCTTCGTGTGCTTCCTTAAGAACTTCATTTGCTTCTTTGTTCGAAAGGCATCGGAGTTAAAGACCGTCGTACCCTCTACGGTATAATGTATGGGTTTCAGTATTATAGAAGAATCTTGGAGCTCTTCGGCGGATTGATTCCTTTTCTTTTACATCCTCTGGCAAGATACCATATTGGACGTAGTCGATGATAGGAAAACGCCAATCTCGGGACCCAGATCCAATTTGAGTTGAATTCACCTCTTTGGCGTTCACGTTTCTATCCTCTTCTTCTTCAATCTCCGTACTGTATATGGGTACGCAGAGTTGATGCGTCCGTACTGTGACTAACAGCTCAGCTTCGGGAGGCTGTGCCAGTGATACTGCTAGTGCCGCCAGTGCGTCTGCATAAGCGTTCTGGAGACGAGAGATGTATTCAATAAAGAATTCTTCAAAAGATTCTGCCATTTTGATGGCCTCCTGGTGGTACGGGATCAGGTCTTGGTTCCTGACTTCATATTCTCCACGGACTTGGTTGACTATCAATTGCGAATCTCCAAAAGCTTCGAGATATTCGACCCCCAGCTCTTTGGCGAAACTGAGTCCAATGAGAAGCGCGTTGTACTCGGCTACATTATTGGAGCACGGACTAGTCAATGAATAAGCCCGAGGCATTACATGTTTTCCTGGGGAGATTAAGACGACTCCAACTCCAGAGGAAACCGTATGACCTCCCGGGGTTATTACCTTATTAACTGCTCTTGAGGCACCATTAAAATATAATTGCCATACTTGCTGGTGTGATGTAGTGTTAACCTCGTGGGTTTCATCCGGCAAGTCATC
>NW_017977902.1:0-854 GCF_001876935.1 Asparagus officinalis
TTAGTTTGTTAAGATAAAGAAATTACAAGTAGATAACATATTATAATACATGAAGTATTGTAAAAAACCCATAAAAAGTTTTAAAATTACAGAAATGACCCTGAAAAGTTCAAAATTATAAAAATCATCCCAATGTCTCAAAACTTAAAATAAAAAATATGAAATTAAAAAATTAACATCAGTTTGCAAAGAATTTAAAATTTACAGTTAACACCTCAATGTCTCAAAAATTATAGAAACACCCTCAAAAGTTTAAATTACAGACAAGCACATTAAAATTCTAAAATTTTAAAACTTACAAACAACACAGATGAATTCAAGAGATTACCATGATACACTTAAAATTTTTAATATTTAAATTTAAAATTTTTAATTAACACCCTCAATATCTCAAAAATTATAGAAACACCATCAAAAGTTCAAATTATAAAAAACCACCCTAAAATTCTAAAATTTGTAAATAACATAAGATGAATTCAAGATATTACCCTTAGACACCTAAAAAATTAAAATTTGTCGAAATTAACCTCAAAATTTTTAAAAAACTCCTTCAAAATTTAAAAATTGTAAAAAAAACTCTAAATTTTCAAAATTTTTAACTAGCACACATCAAATTCGTCGATTGGTAGACCACTGAAATTTAATATTTTTTAAAATTAATCTATAGTTTTAATAATTCCAAAAGACATCCTCAAAATTTTTGAGTTACAAGAAATATACTAACATTTAAAAAATTACCACCAACACATAAAACATAGAATTTACAATATCAAACTTAAAAGTAATTTTTTTAAAAAACTCTTTCAAAATTTTAAAAATTACAAATCACACCCTCAAAGTTCAAAACCACAAAA
>NW_017977903.1:0-854 GCF_001876935.1 Asparagus officinalis
GAAAGCTCTAGAGATTCTGGCTTGGTAAAACTCAATGTGCTGTTGAGCTTCTAAGCGCTTTTCATCGAGTATCTCGAGTTCCTCGAGACATTTCTGATGTTGTTCTTCGGTCGTCATCTGGGTTGCGAGAGCGATTCGAAGAGACGAAATCTGTATTTCCAACGGAAGGACAGCTTCACACCCGTACACCAAAGAATACGGGGTTGCTCCTGTCGGTGTACGCACCGTGGTACGATAGGCCCATAGCGTCGCGCCAAGCTTGTCATCCCAATCTCGTTTGTTAGTCTTCACGAGTTTTGATAAAAGTTTGATGATAGTCTTGTTGAAGGCTTCAGCCAATCCATTTGCTGCGGGATTGTACGCCGTTGATGAGAGGTCCTGAATTCTGAACTTCTCGCAAAACCTAATGTAGGCATTGCTGACGAATTGAGGACCATTGTCGTGTATAATCCGTCTTGGGACACCATATCGGTAAATAATGTGGTGTTTGATGAATGCAATCACGTTGCTTGTCTTAACTTCCCTGAGTGGGATAGCTTCAGCCCATTTGGAGAAGTAATCGGTGATCGCGAGAATAAATCGATCACCTTTGACAGACGGGGGATTTATGGGACCAACGATATCCATTCCCCAAGTCTCAAAAGGCCATGACGTAGCCGAAGGATGCAAATGCTCCGGGGGTTGGTGCATATAATTCGCGTGCACTTGACATGCGTGGCACTCTCGGGCATATGCGACTGCATCTTTGATCATAGTGGGCCAATAATATCCCATTCTTCTGATAAGGTCATAAAGCTTAGGACCGGGTTGGTGTGCGCCACACTCTCCTTCGTGCGCCTCCTTCAGGACTTCTT
>NW_017977904.1:0-854 GCF_001876935.1 Asparagus officinalis
AGTGGACCTCTCGTTCATTGGGGGAATCGAGAGGGGATTTTGGCTGTGGCCCTAATTGTATGAATGTTTTACCAAGCAGGAGTTTGAGACGACCTAACTGTCGGAAGGTTTAATCGCTCAATTTGAAGGTGGACCTCTCGTTCATTGGAGGAATCGAGAGGGGATTTTGGCTTTGGCCCTAACTTTTACAGGTTTGACCAGAAAACACAGAAAGTGGAATACGGGAAGCAAAGAAAATGCCAACTCGTATTATCACTCAAAGGGAGATTTTAATGTTAGGCGTTTAGGACCTAGCACGTTGAGTCTGAGAAACGCCAATGACTGGCAGATGGAAATGTTGGTGGGTCCACTGTCGTTTGATTTGATTAGTGGATGGTTTGGTGAGGAAAAATTAACCTATCAGAGGATTGGAAAGAGTTAGGGAATAAGAAGGGACATTCTGACCTTTAGAGTTCGAATGTGAATTTCTTGTTCACCAATTCCACAATGATTGGGTTATCCCTAAGAATACCCCTGTGGTATTCTTTCGGGAACTTCCCGATGCATTGGATTATCCACCCCCAGCTTCTCTCTTGGAACTGGGTTTGATTTTGTTATCTGGCCGGGTTATCCTTAAGAATATTAGTGTAATATCCTCCAGGAACTTCCCGTTAATGGTAGGAAATAGTTTAGACTCATATACCTATTGGAGTATCAGGGAGCAGTTTAACCTCTTATACCGGTCGGAGGAATGAGAAACAGTTTATACTCGTATACTCTTTGGAGTAAGAAGCAGTTTATACTCTTATACTCTTTGGAGTGTTGAGGAACAGTTTATACTCTTGTACTCTTTGGAGTATTGAGGAACAGTTTAT
>NW_017977905.1:0-853 GCF_001876935.1 Asparagus officinalis
CTCATATATTCACAAATATACATTGAATTGATCTCAAATCAATTCCTATCATACTCAAATATTAAAATACATTATTTTCACTATATAATATATTTATAATTATTTGTCACACTATATTCAAATTTTCGGGGTTTTACATTCTTCCCCCCTTAAAAGAATTTCGTCCTCGAAATTCGGAAATCATACGCATCTCGCAATATGAACATCCAGATGAACATATAGAAATATTTATACCTAACGATCTAAAATGGTAATATTCCCGCTCGAACCCTAATCTAGTGGAACTAGTACATCGGGTGAAAAATCCAAACAATGAACCCCCCATATATATACCATGTGTTCCAAAAAGATTAAGAATTAAGTAGAAATATTCACATTCTAGTGTTAAATGTAAATATAACCCAAGATGTAAACATAATATAAAACACATATCATAAAAATTAATTTACCTGTTCAAACAGGAGTGGGTAGTCGCGACGCATGTCCTCATCGTGCTCCCAAGAAACCTCCTCAACTTCTTTCTGGTTCCACTGAATTTTCACCAAGGGAAAAAAATATACTGTTTCTAAATTTCTTGTCTTCTCTAGCAAGTATATAAGCTGAGATTTCAATCGTAGTCAAATCATCCTGAAGTTAAATCTCCGATGCGTTCAACACTCACTGCTGCTCTTCATCATGTAATTGTTTCATGAACATTGAAACATGAAACACTTTATGTACACTAGACATCGATGCTGGAATGTCTAATCCATATGAAACAGCCCCAATAAGCTCCAAAATCCGTAACGGTCCAATATATCTCAGTTCAAGCTTTCTCCGCCTTCCGAATCGCTGAACGTCTTTTATAGACGAT
>NW_017977906.1:0-853 GCF_001876935.1 Asparagus officinalis
CGTAATTCGGGCCGGTATGTTGGCCAACTGCGCCATGACATTGAATTGGAAGGGAGTGCTTGACTCCCCATGTTCATGGTGGAGATTCCTGTTGAACCGGAGTTCTTTTTGTTTCCCCTTATCAGCCGGCTTCTTCGGGACAGAACCCCCAGCGTCTTGGGGCTGTTCCTCCACTCCTTGAGCATTCTGGCCGTAGTCTCTCAGGTAAGCTTTTCCTGACCGAGTGCCAGGGTTGTCTCCTGGGTATGCTGCCAGGGCAATCCTCTCCTCTTCTGAATCTGTAAGGGTTTTGAGGTGGTCATCATTCTCAGTAACGGAGGGGCTAATCATGTTAGAAGACTTAGCCTTGCCTCCCTTCTTTTTGGACGAGGTGTTCGTCCAGTCTTGATCCTTTAGCAGATCAGGGTGGACCCACATGATTTCCCCTTTTGGGGTAGCGAGGGGCACCAACCCCCTGTCTTTCTGACTATGCACGTCAACATTTTTCAGGTGCATTTCTCCCTTGCGAATGGGGACGATGCCGTTCGTGGTTACCACCGGGGGGAAGTTACCAAATTGGACCGCTATCATGTTAGTTGATACGGTCTTCTGCTCCGGCTTCAAGGTGAGTACATTAGCATTCACCAAATTCTGCAAGATGTCTTTGAAGACATAGCACTTTTTGGTAGGATGTCCAAGGAATCTGTGATAACGACAATAGTGGGGGTCATCCACTTTCCCTGCTTCATCCGGCTTCCTGACCTCGGGCAATTGTAGCTTATTGTTCTTTCAGAGCAGCTGGAACTGATGCGGCATAAACATGTACCAAAAAGGTTGCAAGTGCACAACCGTGTCAAGTTATAGAATTTAAGAT
>NW_017977907.1:0-853 GCF_001876935.1 Asparagus officinalis
CAGGTTACAATCAAATCCCTATCGCTCCAGAAGATCAGGAGAAAACCACCTTCACTTGCCCATATGGAATATTCGCATACCGACGCATGCCTTTTGGCCTGTGTAATGCACCGACCACATTCCAACGTTGCATGATCAGTATTTTTTCCGATATGGTAGAGCGATTTCTCGAAATTTTCATGGATGACTTTTCTATTTTTGGTGACACATTTTCCCAATGTTTGCATCATCTTAAACTGGTCCTAGAACGGTGTAGGGAGAAAAATCTGACTCTTAATTGGGAGAAATGTCATTTCATGGTCAAACAAGGCATTGTCTTAGGACATGTAGTTTCCAATAGGGGAATCGAAGTGGACAAAGCTAAGGTAGATCTCATTTCCAATCTCCCTCCTCCCAAAACTGTCAAAGATGTCAGATCGTTTCTTGGTCATGCTGGTTTTTACCGACGTTTCATCAAGAATTTTAGCAAAATTGCTAGACCCTTAACCAATCTCTTAGCCAAGGACACGTCATTTGTCTTCTCTCCCGACTGCCTCAAAGATTTTGAATATCTGGAAAAGGAGCTAACCACAGCTCCTATCATTCATGCACCGGACTGGACCTTACCATTCGAACTGATGTGTGATGCATCCGATTCTACGATTGGTGCTGTTTTAGGACAACGGTTTGATGGAAAACCGCATGTGATCTACTACGCCAGTAGGACTCTGAATGATGCCCAGCAAAACTACTCTGTCACAGAGAAAGAGTTTTTAGCTGTAGTCTTTGCCTTAGAATAATTCATGTCCTACCTCATCGGTTCCTTAACAAAAGTTTTCACAGATCATGCCGCACTAAAGTATCTTTTGACCAA
>NW_017977908.1:0-853 GCF_001876935.1 Asparagus officinalis
CAAGACGTAGTCGATGATGGGGAAACGCCAATCTCGTGGTTCGAACTCGACTTGGGTAGCGTGTACCTCTTGAACTTCTTCTTCCTCGGCATCTTCACTGTAAAGCGGCACCAGGAGTTGGTGAGTTCTTACCGTAACAAACTGCTCTGTTTCGGGAGGCTGTGCCAGTGACACGGCCAATGCGGCCAACGCATCTGCATAGGTATTCTGTAGCCGTGGAATATGTTCGATGAAGAATCCTTCAAATGATTCCGCTATCTCCACTGCCATCTTATGGTATGGAATGAGATCTTGGCTTCGAACTTCATATTCTCCCTGAACTTGTTTAACTATCAGTTGAGAATCGCCGAAGGCTTCGAGATACTCAACCCCCAGCTCCTTAGCAGTGCGTTATACTCTGCTACATTATTCGAGCATGGCTCGGTTAGCGAGTAGGCGCGAGGCATCACATGTTTTCCTGGGGAAACTAAAACTACTCCAACTCCGGAGGAGATTTTAGAACTTCCAGGAGCACTTGCAACATTAGTCGCTCGCGAAGCGCCATCGAAGTATAAGCGCCATATTTGTTGGTGAGAAGTTGTGTTGACTTCATGGGTTTCATCTGGTAAGCCGTCATATATTTCGGCGGTATCCGTTGTCGGATTGTCTGCCAGGAGGTCACAGATGGCCTGCCCTTTTACTGACTTCTGTTGCTTGAAATGCAAGTCGTATTGGGACAAGAGTAAGGCCCATTTTGCTAACCGCCAGCTCATGGAAGCCGGTTGAGTCATGAATACCCGAACCAGATTAACCTTAGAGATGACGTAAATGGTCTGCCCGACCAGATAATGTCGCATCTTCTGAATGGCGAACA
>NW_017977909.1:0-853 GCF_001876935.1 Asparagus officinalis
AAGATTCCACACCCGTATCAACACGGCGTGTAATAGGTCATAAGAGGCCTATGACGGAGGAAAATCTAATCAACGCCGACGACGTTGCGGCCAAGGCGTTGAAGCAAGCCAAGAAAAACGCCGCTCGACGGAGGAGAAGATCCATACGGCGAGCGCATTTGTGGAACAGCCAATCTCTCGCCCAACACGAAGACTGCGTTTCTGAGCCTCTCCCCGAACTCTGCGTTTCTGTTCTAGAACGCACACTTCGTGGTAACGAGCCTGATTATGAGCCTCGTTTAATCCAACTTAAACACGGCCCTCAGGGCTGCATTATTCAATCCAGACGCACACCTCAGGAGTGCGTCTCAAAAGAAAAACGTGACCCCCAAAGGCACGTTCCATCAACCAAACGCACACCACAAGTGTGCGTTCAATCAGAAAACGACCCTCAAGGGTCTGTTCCATCAACCAAACGCACACCACAAGTGTGCGTTCCATCAAAACACGACCCTCAGGGGTCTGTTTCATCAACCAAACGCACATCACAAGTGTGCGTTCAATCAGAAAACGACCCTCAAGGGTCCGTTTCAGCAACCAAACGCACACCACAAGTGTGCTTTCAATCAAAAAACGACCCTCAGGGGTCTGTTTCATCATCTAAACGCACACCACAAGTGTGCGTTCAATCAAAACACGACCCTCAGGGGTCTGTTCCACCAACTAAACAAAGGCTTCGGCCTCATGTTTATAAACCAAAACGTGGCCCTCGTGTTTCATCTCAAGAGCACGACGTGGTCCGCCAAGTTCAAAAGAGTAGGCATGGATTAAAAATCTATGCCCAACAAGAATCAGTTCTACCCACCCAGGGGCA
>NW_017977910.1:0-853 GCF_001876935.1 Asparagus officinalis
CTTCGGTCGACCGACCGTTGATAATCGGTCGATTGACATTGTATCTGTTGCAGGCAACGACTAGTTTTCTAGAATCCAGTTTTTTTGGGATTTTATCTATTTTCTTTGGCTTTGGGCTGTTGTCTTGAGAACATATAAATACCCCTCAGCCATCAACACTTAAAAACTGCTAAGAAAAGTTTAAAATCAAGTTTTGGGAAGTTTGTTTAAAGTTTTTGAGAGTTTTCTCAAGTTTGTTGATGTGAAGATAGTTTCACAAAGAGAATGATTTGATTTTCAATATTGAGGAGCTCATCATAAACCATCTACATCTCTTTGTTTGAGAAGTTTTCTAAACTCCTTTAACCTAGCTTGTTCATATTTTAATGATTACATTTATTCGTTAGATTAATTTGAGTTCAGTTTCATTATTACTTATTATTTTTACACATAACCACTTGAGATTAAAGTATTTTTCACATATTGTATAATTTGGTTGTGGGTGTGATTGAGTGAGCTTACACTTAGTTCTCATCTTTGTAATAGAGAACAAACTATTTTTATTGTGCTTAATTGTTAAGATCACATTGTAATACACAAGGACACTTAGAGGAGTGGTTGGTGAAAGACGGTGTCAATTCGAAGAGGTGTGGAATTAGTTGTAAATCCTAGGGAGAGGTTGTAATTCCGAGCACTTGAGGAAGGTGACACGGGATAGGCAGATACTTAGAGGAGTGTATTGTGTATTTATAATTGTGTGAGTTGTAAACGTTTATTTTGAGCGTTGAAAACTGATTGTGTAGCGTTTTGTGTTGATAGTAGAGATTCTCCTCGAGGGTGAGGAGCGGAGATGTAGGTCGAGGGTGACCGAACT
>NW_017977911.1:0-853 GCF_001876935.1 Asparagus officinalis
TAATGAATTCTTTCGACACCCGCAATTACATACACCATAAAGATGACACTTTATTCATCTTTTTTTTTTCTCAATTTCATTTCTTTTTTTTCTTTTTGTATAAAAGAAGCAAACACCTACTTTCACACCCCCAATCTTACATTTCATTGCTCACATAACCCATTATATCATAAGTTGTGCTCCACTAGCTTAGACAATGGGTAAGGGATAAAATCGGATTTTGAAGGTTACATATGTGGGTTTAATCAACAAAAATTAGGCTCATAGGCTCAAGGGGGCTACTCAAGGGAACAATAGTGCATGGTAGGCTATTTGGCAAATGTGGACTATAAAAAAATGTGCCTCAATCACCTTTTATGCATACAAAAGTTATATGTGGCCTTGAAGAGATTCAATGCAAGTTCTAGTATCCTACACCATTGGAGAATATCACACAAGCAAAGAAAATAATGATTGGATATGCAATGCATCCAATTTCAGGCTCAAAATCTCACGGGTTTTATTTGTCTACCAAATTTAATTCCCCTCTTGTCTCAATAGAGTAATGGTTATGATGCTAGCCACATAAATGCTAAAACCTATAAGAAAAGAGAACATTCAAGTCTGGTTCTCCCATATTGTTAACTTGTAATCAAAAGCCTTTGAGAATCAGCTGAAAGATGGTATAAGAAGTTGCCAAGTCCCGATTAATAAGCATCTATCTAATTCAATGATCGATAAAGGTTAAGCATTCATGTCATCATCAGGAGATCATTTCCCTAATTGTTTTTGTTTTTTTTATTTATTTTTTTGAATTAATAAACAAAGCAAAAGAAAAACTAAAATAAAAGAAAAATAGGCAATTATAGACAGG
>NW_017977912.1:0-853 GCF_001876935.1 Asparagus officinalis
TTGATTTAGTTGTAACCGGATCTATAAAAGACCGGATCTTTTGTAACTCAAAAAGTTGTAACTCAAGATAACAATTATCTCATTAATGAAGAAAGCAACAGTTTTCCACGCGAACAACGGTCAGACAATAAATGCAGCACCAGAACCCTTGCAGACATTCGACAAAGCACCGAATAGCCTGAAGGATTGAAGGAATCAAGAATAGAAGCCATTCAAAAGTCCCGTCATACCGATTGAAGGTTGGGGCAATCATATCCAAAGCATTCCAGACTCTTCCATAAAAGAACGAGGCTGAAATACTTTGGAGGGGGTATCTGTAGGCGTATAAAACTGCTTACAGGTCCATTAACATAGCTCAGCACGGTGATTCAACTAACCAACGAACCATCGGGCGATATATCCAAGCATGATCGTTAGACCACAACATCGAAGCTAAGTGAGATGCGACGAAGCAGATTAACGAGGCGACGAGGTTAAACACCGAAGCGGATTTACTGCCAAATCAGGATCTGAACTGCCAAATCAGAGTCCAGGTCAACAAATCAGAGTTCGGATAAACCGCGAAACCGGAAAACGACAAAATGACAAACACCTGGAGGACTCGGCCAAAACCGAGCCACTCAGGTGGCTCGGCCAAAGCCGAGAAGAGTATTGATTTCGCTTGGTCGATTTCGATTACTTAGGGCTATTATTTCCTTGGTGAAATAATCCCCTCGGCTGATTATTTTCTTCGTGAAATAGCACCCGTTATACCGTGTAGATCCGACCGGATCAAGATCACGCGTGTTAGCCTTTTTGTTTTGATGATGTTTAACAAACAATTTACCACTAATGTTGTTTGTCTAGTATTTGT
>NW_017977913.1:0-852 GCF_001876935.1 Asparagus officinalis
CCGATTCAGTCACCGCTTATTTGGTTGACTTGAGACAACATATTGAACTTCTGCAAACTCTTCGCACCATTGCGCAGATATAAGAATGAGGACCCACTCTGGTGTAACCATTGCGCAGGCTTGCAGAAAGCAATCTCCGGATCTTTCACCGAATCACCAAACAAGAAATCCGGCTTCCTTATACATTGATTCGAGTCTTGCTCCGAAATCAAGGTCGCATCCGTGATTAATCGTCGTAGAACACGACAACTACCTCGCTGGATTAATTCCCTATCACTTCCGTTATAATCAGATTTAAACTGGGGAGATGATGCAATTAACGGAATTCCCTCATAATAAGAATGGGTCATGCTACTCCGACCCGTAACCGCATCAGCATTAAAGATGGAAGAAGGAAATCGGACTGATAAAAGAAACATACACACAAATGGTGTAAGTATAGTCCTAAAATTTTAGAGAAAGCGGTATATCTTACTCCATAAGATATAGTCGCTATCCCATAACAGGTGTGACGATTTTTTATCCCCCACATGTATAAAGGAGATATGCGGGCATTATAACGGCATACCAAAACCTTTAAATACATGTGAGATGATATGAAATCGCCCCTGTGTATTATGAAGTGCGTTTTGTCCAAGCAAAACAAACACTTTTAAGCGTCGATCCCCTCAAAGGAGGATACCGGCTCTTCTCGAGGGTATCTCAAAGGATACAAACGAGGATCTGCAAGCAAATACAGGTACATATATATGGAACTGACGAAATGCAGTATTTAAATCCGTGAAAAAGGTGAAAGAAATATACCTCCACGTGAGGGCGCAGCAGGGGCAGCCTCCTCGGGGCTCTGAACAG
>NW_017977914.1:0-852 GCF_001876935.1 Asparagus officinalis
CCTTCTTCTTCCTCTTCGTCGTCTTCATCATCGTCTCCCAATGGATCCGAAGGTCGAGAAGAGAAATGGGTACTTCGAGGAGGATCGTTGGATTGATGTTGATAACGTGGGAGGATGGAGTTGGAGTGAGGGTTTTTGAGGGTTGGGAGGTGAAGAGATCGAAGAGCTAGGGTTTGAGATTTGATGAGAGAAGGAGGAGGAGATGAGGAGAGGAGAGATCGGAAATAGCGGGTTAGGGTTAGGGTTAGGCGTCGCTGCGACGCCATTGGGGGTGGCGATCAGAGGGGGGTAATGGAAGCGAGGGTTTTTGAGAGGTTTGGACACAACTGAGAATGGGAGATGGGGCTCGGTGCTTAACGGACCAGGATAAGTGGATCGGGCTTAAATTAATCTAAGGGCTATAATAAGAATGAAACCCATCATCAGGTGTCAAACTTACTGTCATCAGTGTTATGTTGTTTTTATGTTGTTACTTTAATTATCTAGTATATAAAATCCACTTTCAGATCATTCATATGTAGCTATCAAAAGATAATTGAAAATATAATATAATATTAATAACTATAAAATATAAAATGATATTGTCGAATCATCTTTACATATCTACTTTCAATAATAATTTAATTTTGTAATTAAACAATGTATTTCACTTAATACATTTTTCCACTTACAAAAAAAAATGTGACTTTCATACTTTCAATTCACTTGTACATTCTAGAGTGAGGAGTTCATAGTCTAGGATCGCACTGTAAAAAAACCTAAATATCAACCCCATACACCCACACAAAGAATAATAAAATCACTAAAATCCCACTCAAAGCAGCTAATAGCACCACCTCGATATTCTATTTT
>NW_017977915.1:0-852 GCF_001876935.1 Asparagus officinalis
GTTAGTTCTTAACCGTAAAAAAAGAACAAAAGCCCACATATTCAATATTGTGGCAGGTTGTTATTAATATTAACACCAAAATCCGTGCCTCACACACGCGGGGAATTTTATCTCGACTCCTTAATAGAGATAAGTCTACGCCTAACACGCGTTGCCGGTTTAGTCTTTCACCGAGTGAAAAAGACACCAGAATACGAGTCTGGGGACGTTTATCCCGAATCCTAAGTAGGGATGAGTCAACGCCTAACACGCGTTGCCGGTTTAGTCTTTCACCGATTGAAAAACGTTGTCGGATGCCATATTCCTGTAAGAAATGGCGAAGTCTATGTATTCAAAGTCATAGCACCAAGTCTAAGTGAGTTAATTCTCTTAGCGCAACGTTACATGTGAAACGGGTTTTAATAATTCACATGCTAGCCCGATTCAAACGGTAATCGGTAAAGGCACATCAAATCCGTTGAAGGCTGGGGGTTTGCCAAAAATCTTAAGTCTACGTCTAACACACGTCGCCGGTTTAGTCTTTCACCGATTGAAAAAGACACCAGGGTCTAAGCCTGGGGAATTTACCTCGAAGCCTAAGAAGGGGTAAGTCAACGCCTAACACGCGTTGCCGTTTAGTCTACTCACACGAGAAAAACGAAGCCTATGTATTCAAAGTCATAGCACCAAGTCTAAGTGAATTAATTCTCTTAGCGCAACGTTATGTGCGGAACGAATCCAAAATAATCCGCACACTAGCCCGACTCAAACGGTAGTCGGTAAAGGCTCATCAAACCCATTAATGGCTGGGGGTTTGCCAAAAATACCACAAGTATTATGGTTGATTATTCCATACGGAGTAAGACATCATAA
>NW_017977916.1:0-852 GCF_001876935.1 Asparagus officinalis
CTCCAGGAGACTCTGGAATTGAGGGGTGTTGATCTTCAGTCCATGCTGAGTCGCCCTGATGGCCCTATATAGATCCGATCCCCGAAGATCGGGGTTCTCCTCCAATACATACTGGGTGATCCGGTACCACCACGGACCATTGCCTGGCAAGGAGTAGATCCACCCAGGCACCCTGAAATCCTTCGAAGGGAGTTGCCCCCCGGCTTTGAAGAAGCGGCGACGAAAGGTTTCCGCCGCGATAATCGTCTCTCCCATGGGCAACTCACTCTGCAGCAAGCCAGGATGCAAGGCGTGAACATGCTTGCCCGTGCGATCGACTCCATAGCCTGTTTGGGAACCTGTGAAGATGCCACAAGTTACCCCATCCTGATTAGGAGTCAACTCCCAATCCATTTTGCAAGATACCGATAGGGAGCGTAGTTCTACTATCGAAAACCCCCTCGTCATGGCGGGAAGGAAGTATCGAACTCCTCCTACCTATCGAAGCCACCTGCTTTCGCCAAATAGCATAATCGGAGGATCCACCGTGGCATCACCAAACATGAAAGCAGGCCTCTTAATATCCTTGCGTCGGCTATCTACTAGTGCGGCAGTAGTGGTCAATTCTCGCAGCATAAGATGGTTCCCCTCGGATATCTTCCGCTTCAGCTCCGTGGCCTTGTCAACATCAAAAACAGGTATCGGATTAAGAAGCGGGAATATTGGAGGAACCGCGAAGCCCGTACCTCCTGCAAGACCGATGGCACGACCCCTAGGAAAGGCCTCATCGGAGAAAATAGCTGCAGAATAAGGCAAAGGAGGATTATAAATTCCAGCTCAAAGGATAAAATTTTCTAAATATCGCAAACTGGC
>NW_017977917.1:0-852 GCF_001876935.1 Asparagus officinalis
ATGTCTCTTTGCTGGTCATGTTGGCGGTGACCCTCGGAAATTCTCCGTCTTTAACCACCGTTCTTCTTTACCGGAAACGCCTATACCTTGGTTTGGGCGTTTCGATGCCGAGCCTTTCGAACACTGAAATTCTCTCGGGGATTACCTTGATGCAATTGCATTGAGACAGTACCGCCCGAATGAGCTTTGAACAAGGGCACTGAGTTTCTTGTTCTCGGGGACTCCTCTTTCTGGTTCTGTTCGTACCCCCAGCACGATAGTACAACTCGTCATTTTGACAGTCGGAGTAACCTATCGTGTGTGGGCACGACTTCTCAGGTATAACATTATCACTATCAGATGATAATGTTTCCATCTGAGGGCGAATTGCCTTCCTTGGACTTTCAAGAGTCACGCGCCTTGAGACATGCCTTTTTGGGCGTGAATTCTCAGCGGGCTCTTGGACCTCAATGCGCAAATTAGCGCGCGCAGTTGCCTTGAGCTCCTTGTCATGTTGGAGGTAGCGGTGACCCCCAGCGTGTTGATTCGTTCGGGGTTTTCTTAGTGGGCCCAAACGTTCTTGGATCGGAGCTTTGCTTCGCTCATCGGGAATTGGACCGAGGCGCTCCAAGACTGGCTTTCTTCTTCGGGAGGATTCTGCATGATCTCCCGGAGTAGCTATGGGAATTCTCGGCGACTTAGCTGGGTTCGCCGGAGGTTGAATTTTGGTTGGAGGCTGCAGTTGCTGCTTTTTGGCCTGAGTCGCCACTTCAGACTTAGGCTTCCAGACTTGTCGTGTTGGTAATGGCTTCTTCTCCACCTCCTTTTGCAGCTTTCTACGGGCTTCCTGAGCTTGAGCCCGTGCCTGCGCTG
>NW_017977918.1:0-852 GCF_001876935.1 Asparagus officinalis
TAAGTAGATTTCACTATGTATCTCAGTGATATTTTCACAATTTCACAGTTCTCGTGTTGGACTAAAATCTATAGAAGTCCTCGTGTTGGACTATAATCCATAGAAGTTCTCGTGTTGGACTATAATCCATTTCAGTCCTCGTGTTGGACATTTTCCACTTATTCCACGAGATTGGAAACTACAGTATATAGTTCCTGTATCGGACATAGTTCTTAACCCTGCATATGACTTTCTCACAGTAGTTTATGACATGACACTTATGTAGATTTTGACATGATATTCATGTAAGTAATAACATGATACTCATGTAGGCTATGTTATGGCACTGTATTGATGCTCTGATATTTGTTGTATTTCTTTTATTATTGTTCCTGTACTAGAACCTCGGGTTTGGTGTTTAGAGATTTACAATTTGAGATACGAGGTATATACATGAGGGTTTCCTTGTTTGGATTATTTCGTTCGACGTACCTATTCTCGTGTTGTAAATTTCTAAATACTAAAATCTTCTTTAGTAAGATCAATGATTTTAGATCTACTACGTATTATCTGTATTTTCTTATACAATAAGCCCTGTTCCCTTGGGGTTGGTTGTGATGTTACTCGCTAGCGCGTTGACGCTCGTTGTCCCTCCCCCTTTCAGGTAACGAGCCAGGAGCTCGGAGAGTCGTAGGTTGATGGCGATGCATTTTAGCTTCAGCTGTCTATTTAGTTATATATTTTCTTTTGGAGTTCCACAGTAGACTTTTTTTTAGACATTTGAGAGTCTTGTTCTAAAAGTTGTAAAGGTTGTGTGCCTTATTTCCTTCTTGTCAGATATTTTTATTTAAGACTTGTTGAGTATTCCAGTTT
>NW_017977919.1:0-852 GCF_001876935.1 Asparagus officinalis
GGGTAAGGTCCAGTCCGGTGCATGAATGATAGGAGCTGTGGTTAGCTCCTTTTTCAGATATTCGAAAGCCTTGAGGCAGTTGGGGGAGAAGACAAATGATGTATCCTTGGCTAAAAGATTGGTCAAGGGTCTAGCAATCTTGCTGAAATCCTTGATGAAACGTCGGTAAAAACCAGCATGACCAAGAAATGATCTGACATCTTTGACAGTTTTGGGAGGAGGGAGATTGGAAATGAGATCTACCTTAGCTTTGTCCACTTCAATTCCCCTATTGGAAACTACATGTCCTAAGACAATGCCTTGTTTGACCATTAAATAACATTTCTCCCAATTGAGAGTCACATTTTTCTCCCTACACCGTTCTAGGACCAGTTTAAGATGATACAAACATTGGGAAAATGTGTCACCAAAAATGGAAAAGTCATCCATAAAAATTTCTAGAAATCGGTCTACCATGTCGGAAAAAATACTGATCATGCAACGTTGGAATGTGGCCGGTGCATTGCACAGGCCAAAAGGCATGCGTCGGTATGCGAATGTTCCATACTGTAGGCATCGAAAATTGCCTATAGGTCTCCACGAACGGTGGATTTGATTGTAACCTGAATATTCATCCAGGAAACAGTAGAACTCATGTCCTGCTAAACGCTCTAACATTTGGTCAATGAAAGGAAGAGGGAAGTGATCTTTCCGAGTGGCTAAGTTGAGCTTTTGGTAGTCAATACAGACTCGCCATCCAGTTTGGATCCGAGTGGGAATCAACTCATTAGCCTCATTTTGGAACACGGTGATCCCAGATTTCTTTGGAACAACTTGGACTGGACTCACCCATGAACTATCAGAAATGGGATA
>NW_017977920.1:0-852 GCF_001876935.1 Asparagus officinalis
CTTGGATTCGTCGTCACCACTAAAGGTATACATATCGATCCTGACAAGGTGAAGGCGATACATGAACTGTAACCTCCTAGAAATCTAAGAGAGCTCAGGGGATTGCAAGGGCGGCTGGCTTACATCCGGCGGTTCGTCTCAAACCTTTCTGGGAAGTGCCAACCATTTTCTAAGCTAAACAAGAAAGGAGTGTCATTCATCTGGGACGACGCCTGCCAAAAAGCATTCGAAGATATCAAAACGTATCTGGCAAGTCCTCCTGCTCTCGTTGCACCGAAATCGGGTAAACCGTTCTTGATTTACATCAAGGCGATGAACCACTCGATAAGTGCTTTACTGGCACAAGACGACGATAACGGTCACGAACAGGCAGTTTATTACCTAAGTCGGACATTGGTAGGCGCCGAGTCTCGATATCCGATGATCGAGAGAGAATGCCTCGCTTTGGTATTCGCGATGCAAAAGATGCGGCATTACTTGGTTGGACAGACGATTTACGTCATTTCCAATGTTAATCCAGTACGGGTGTTTATGACGCAACCGGCCTCTATGAATTGGCGGTTAGCGAAATGGGCTCTTCTCTTATCCCAGTATGATTTGTACTTCAAGCAGCAGAAATCGATCAAAGGACAAGCGATTTATGATCTTCTGGCGGCAAATCCGACCACAGATACGGCAGAAGTATATGATGACTTGCCGGACGAAACCCACGAGGTTAATACTACGTCGCACCAACAAGCATGGCAATTATATTTCGATGGCGCCTCAAGGTCAGTTAATAGCGTAATAACCCCGGGAGGTTATACAGTTTCCTCCGGGGTTGGAGTTGTCCTAATCTCCCCGGGGAAGCAT
>NW_017977921.1:0-852 GCF_001876935.1 Asparagus officinalis
GGGAAACAGTTTAGACTCATATACCTATTGGAGTATGTAGGGAGCAGTTTAACCTCATGCACCTGTTGGGGGATTGAGAAGCAGTTTATACTCGTATACACTTCAGAGTCTTGAGAAGCAGTTTATACTCGTATACTCTTCGGAGTCCGACTACCGTTTGGCTTACCCTAACGTTATGATGCCGGCCTCAACCAAGGTCTGGATGCTATTCTTTAAAGTAAAGCAAGCCTTGGTGGGATGAAGGATCCTCCTGTGGTATGCGTCAGCTTCCTCCTGATTCATGATGGGCGGGAGCTTGATTTTGTTGTTTTCGAGAAGAGACTCGAAGATGGCGGGAACGTCTTCGTCCTTGAACGAGTACTCTTTCTGGGCCTTTTGATCCGAAGTCTTCTGCTGTCTTCGGGACTGCTGTTTCGACGTTTGATCAACAGCCGCTGCAGATGCCTTGCCCTTATCACTAGAGGCGAAGTTCGAGTTCGGAGAATTAGCCATCGGTTGGCTCCTCTCGGCCTTCTTCCTTTTGAGGAATCGTTCGGCTTGCTCTCCTCGGGCCTTCAAATCTTTCCATGTCTTGAGCGGCTCTACTCCCATAACATCCAAGATGTTAATGGACAAATTGTTATGACAAGTCTGCAAGATGAATTCCTCCGTGATGGGATCCTTGCAGTTCATTGCCTGATTGCGGAAGCGTTTGATGAAGGTATCCACCGACTCTCCGTCTTTTTGTTTCTCATCGAAGAGTGTCCTGATCGACACTTCAGCATCATCATCGAAGAAATAGGTGAGGAACATGCTCTCCAGGTCCTCCCAACTGTTGATGCTTCCAAATTTAAGACGCCGATACCAATCGAA
>NW_017977922.1:0-852 GCF_001876935.1 Asparagus officinalis
CGTCCGATCTCGGAATGAGATGATTCAAGATGCGTTAGAAAGCTGACGAAGAGAATTACAACTTTCAATAGCCAAGCCACTCATGGTGTAGGCTTACATTGGCCGAGCCACTCATTGTGTGGGCGAGACACAACTCCTGGCTGAGTTGTTTTGCCTTCGTACGTCCTCGGGTATTTTGGCTCTAACTCTCTCGTCCGATATCGGAATGAGATGATTAAAGATGCGTTAGAAAGCTGACAAAGAGACTTACAACTTTAAATGGCTAAAACACTCATGGTGTGGGCTTCCAATTGCCGAGCCACTCATTGTGTGGGCGAGACACAACTCCTGGCTGAGTTGTTTTGCCTTCGTACGTCCTCGGGTATTTTGGCTCTAACTCTCTCGTCCGATCTCGGAATGAGATGATTCAAGATGCGTTAGAAAGCTCACAAAGAGACTTACAACTTTCAATGGCCAAGCCACTCATGGTGTGGGCTTACAATGGCCGAGCCACTCATTGTGTGGGCGAGACACAACTCCTGGCTGAGTTGTTTTGCCTTCGTACGTCCTCGGGTATTTTGGCTCTAACTCTCTCGTCCGATCTCGGAATGAGATGATTCAAGATGCGTTAGAAAGCTCACAAAGAGACTTACAACTTTCAATGTTACAATGGCCGAGCCACTCATTGTATGGGCGAGACACAACTCCTGGCAGAGTTGTTTTGCCTTCGTACGTCCTCGGGTATTTTGGCTCCAACTCTCTCGTCCGATATCGGATGAGATGATTCAAGATGCGTTAGAAATCTGACGAAGAGACTTACAACTTTTAATGGCCGAGCCACTCATGGTGTGGGCTTACAATGGCCGAGCCACT
>NW_017977923.1:0-852 GCF_001876935.1 Asparagus officinalis
TTCTGCATCCGCCTCAGGAGGTAATATTTGCCACAGTACCCTTGATCACAACGTTGACCTCACACCCTTAGCATTTGTATTGGATCTATGCAGGTGTGGTTGAGAAAGTGATCCCCATTCCTTCCGACGAAGAGAAGGGGGCTGGAGATGAAGATGGGTTCACGGGCTCAGGTAAGTGTGGGCCTTAGCATTATTCATTCTTCCTTACTCAAATATCAATAGGGTCCCTTTCGAGGGGTCTCTGTTAACCATCTTCGTGCATTCGTAGCTGATCCTGCCCATGAAGCGGTTGGCAAAGAGGATCCTCCCTCTTGGACGGGTCGCTCGTCTGGGGAGACGGGCGAATCTGAGGAGGATGACGACGTCTCGGTTCATGAGGTGCTATCAAGTGAGGAAGAGGTTCGGGCTCGTGAAGATGCGCCCAGCCAAATAGGGGGATCTCCCGCTCCTGAGGAAACGTCGGCCGGGGATTGTCTATCAGCGCGAGAGTCTCTGCTTCATAGGGAGGCTTCTACTCGGCTAGTTACCACTTCCTCGTCGATGGTGGCTATTGATGCCGTGACCGCTGCTCCGAAGGCGTCGGTGGTCACACCGGCCTTGACGGCGCCAATTACTACTTCTGCGGTTATGATCACCGGTACTTCAACCGTAATTTCATCCTCGGCAGAGGAGGCTACCCTCTCTCCCTTGGAGCGCTTGAGAAAAAGGAGTGCAGCTTGAGCTCTGGCTGATTTACAAGACACTCTAGTCGACTGCGTCAAGCTCGCTTTGGAGGAGAATTGTCCCTTCGAGAATTTTAAGGAGGATCTCGACTACATTGTGTTCTTCCTAATCAAGAGGCTTGGCCATACT
>NW_017977924.1:0-852 GCF_001876935.1 Asparagus officinalis
CGTCGACGAGGATTCCGATTACGCATGTTCAGGGGATCAGTCGTCAACAACCTCGGCCTGGGACTCCGATGTCAGCGTAAGGGATCTGTTCGATGGCCTTACAGTCAACATGGGTACAGTAGACCCCGCCGGAATGGCGGAGGACGAACAACTTCCACTTTACGACGAGACATGGGATCGCCATGTTAGCGCCCAGTGGAACAGTCGCTTCGAACAGCGCGAACCACCAACTGAAGACGAAGTCCTCCAGGTGAACATGGGTACTGAGGCGAATCCCAAACCCATATTCATCAGCGGCAGTCTGCCTCCTCAAGAAAAAGAGGATCTCATCGCCCTTGTACGGGAATACATTGACGTCTTCGCCTGGAATTACGAGGATATGCCTGGCCTGGATCCGCGGGTCGCCACGCATCGCCTCAACATCAGCCCTGACGCCAAGCCAGTCAAACAACAGCAGAGGCGGTTTCGCCCCCAAATCATGGAGGCGATCGAATCTGAAGTAAAGAAGCTGATCGAATCCGGCTTCATCAGAGAGGAGCAACACCCCGACTGGGTGGCGAATATTGTTCCAGTCTTGAAGAAGAACGGCAAGATCCGCATCTGCATCGACTTTAGGAACTTCAACGCCGCATGCCCTAAAGACGAATTCCCTCTGCCCATCACGGATGTCATCATTGACAATACGTGCGGATTCGAGAGGATGTCCTTCTTGGATGGCTTCTCGGGGTACAACCAAATCAAAATGCACCCCGAAGACGAGAAGCACACTGCATTCAGGACCCTCATGGGGGTGTACTGCTATACCGTCATGCCGTTCGGACTCAAGAACGCTGGCGCAACCTACCAACGAGC
>NW_017977925.1:0-851 GCF_001876935.1 Asparagus officinalis
CCCAATGGAAGTGGAGGAGAAAACCTCCCGGCTACAACCAGCATTGGCATGAGCAGGAAGACTACCCGCAGGGAATTCAACTGCAATAAAATACAAAGATGGAGTCAGAAAATCTGTCTCATAAGAAGAATGATAAGCTCATTCACGGAATAATTGGAGAGACGATTTTGAGTGTCCTACACCGGAAGAACGGTATGCATCATCACGTGAACAACGTGGCAACATATACCGAACTACAAGGTGTAAGACAACACAAGAATCGCCCCAATATATCCGAAGACTTGAATTGGCTAAGCAAAACAAGTCTGAAACCTTACCCTCCGCGAGAGAGGTATCGGTTCTTCCTTCATGACCCGCAAAGAAGTCAATCAGGGGTGCAAAAAAAAAAATCTATATGAATTCTCACCCTGGAAGAAGGAGGCTACTGGGGAAGATACGGCGGGAGCCTCCTCCTCACTGTGCTGCGAATGGGGGCGACTCCTGGAAGGTCGGGGGCGACGCGGAGACATCGCAGATCTGCAACAAAAAGCAGCAAGTCAGGTACAACATAAGAACACGAAGTTTAAAAAGGGAAACTAAGAACTTTAATTAAAGTCCTATGCATAAATAGGATTTCATAATTGAAGTCTAGTTAAACCTACAAATTTCGTGCATGTGAAACAATGATTGTTATTTTTGACGGTGAATTTTGGTGAAATACCCAAAATACCCCCCATGCCCAAGGCCAAATTCAGGTCAAGGACACGCGTGATCGGGGTCGTGCTCCCCACATTCGATCATATATGTTTGCGGAAAAAGTCGCTGTATTCATTGCTGCATTCATTACAACTTTGATCATTACAATGAAATAA
>NW_017977926.1:0-851 GCF_001876935.1 Asparagus officinalis
CAGATCTTGCGTTTGTTTGAAAAGAGTTGTATTTATTTTGTTTTCATTGTGTACCAGTCTTATAAAAAGACTACCTTTTTATTTCACTGTAACGATTGAAGTTGTAATGAATGCAGCAATGAATACAACAACTTTTTCCGAAAACATTCGGGATCAGAAGTTTCTAAATCCCTCCGCGGATAGACGAAGCTCTGCCCGATTTTCTCGGACCAGATCTGAGTGCCCCGGTGGTCCACGGATATCAACATCCCCGTCACAGGCAAAAGACCCACGCAAGCAAGAGATGATGAACAGATCTTGCGTTTGTTTGAAAAGAGTTGTATTTCTTTAACCATCGGTTGGTTTCTCTCGATCTTCCGCCTTCTGATGAAGCGTTCAGCTTGTTCTCCTCGAGCCTTCAACTCTTTCCAGGTATTGAGCGGCTCTATTCCCATCACGTCCAAGATGTTAATGGACAAGTTGTTCTGACAAGTCTGCAAGAGGAATTCCTCCGTGACGGGATCCCTGCAGTTCATTGCCTGATTGCGGAAGCGTTTGATGAAGGTATCCACCGACTCTCCGCCTTTTTGTTTCTCGTCGAAGAGTGTCCTGATCGACACCTCGGTGTCATCATCGAGGAAATGGGCGAGAAACATGCCTTCCAAGTCCTCCCAGCTGTTGATGCTTCCGGGCTTGAGACGGCGGTACCAATCGAAGGCAGGCCCGCGAAGGGTGCCAACGAATGACCGAACCATCAAGGGTCCGTTGCCAGAGATTACCCCCAAGTGGGACTTGAAATAAATCAGATGTTGAGTGGACGAGCCCTTCCCGTTGAACGGCGTGAAGTTGATTAGGTTGAACTTCGCCGGATA
>NW_017977927.1:0-851 GCF_001876935.1 Asparagus officinalis
TTCAACTCAAATTGGGTCTGAGTCCCGAGATTGGCGTTTTCCCATCATCGACTACGTCCAATACGGTATTTTGCCAGAGGATGTAAAAGAAAGGGAATCAATTCGCCGAAGATCGCCAAGATTCTTCTATAATGCCGAGACCCATACGTTATACCGTAGAGGGTACGATGGTTTGTTACTCCGATGCCTTTCGAACAAAGAAGCAGAGGAAGTTCTTAAGGAAGCGCACGAAGGAGAATGTGGTGCGCATCAGCCTGGTCCCAAACTGTATGATCGCATCAGAAGAATGGGGTATTTCTGGCCAACGATGGTTCGAGATGCAATCAAACACGCACGAGAGTGCCACGCTTGTCAGATACATGCGAATTATATGCATCAACCGCCAGAGCAGTTGCACACGTCAACCACATCTTGGCCGTTCGAGACATGGGGTATGGACATTGTCGGTCCTATTTTTTCCCCCTTCAGTCAAAGGCGATCGATTCATCCTCGCAATTACAGATTATTTTTCAAAGTGGGCTGAAGCAATTCCGCTTAAAGAAGTGAAGACGAACAACGTCATCAATTTCATCAAGCATCATGTCATATACCGACACGGCGTGCCAAGACGGATCATTCATGACAACGGTCCACAGTTCATAAGCAACGCCTTCATCAGGTTTTGTGACAAGTTCAAGATCGAAGATGTCTCGTCGACAGCTTATTATCCCGCCGAAAACGGACTAGCTGAGGCTTTCAACAAAACGATCATTAAGATCCTGTCAAAGCTCGTGAAGACCAACAAACGAGATTGGGACGATAAACTCGGTGAAGCACTCTGGGCTTATCGCACCACCATACGCACGCCTACA
>NW_017977928.1:0-851 GCF_001876935.1 Asparagus officinalis
AGTCAGCTGTCGCCATTTCTTGGCCCTGCTGGAGACCTACATGCCTGACAGCAACACTTTTCTGACCAGCGGTGGTGATCTAGGGCTAGCTTTGCATGAGATGCATTATGTTTCGGGTCTTCCGATGGGAGATTGTCCGTATCAGGAGTATTTCCCCTCGAACCAACAGCTGGAGTGTATGAAGAAAGATACTCCCGACATGTATGACACTCTCTGGGATCTTACCTGTCATTATCACACCTCCTTGGTTCAGACTTCTCCTCAAGCGAAGAGGAAGAGGCAGGTCAGTTTGAAACAGTTTGCCTGCTATTTGTTCCGGAACTTGGAGGGTAACTCCGACGAGTCTGTTCATGAGCTAGATATATTGCCCCCTTCTGCGGTTAATGAGTTGCTGGAGAAGACTGAGGCTCAATCTTACACTATTGCCAGTGCTGAGGGAACTTTTCCCGCGGGGACCAAGTTTCGCTCTTTTCTCTGCCGTGCCCAGAAATCCATTGGGTCCCGGACTCTATTAGCAGGCTATCTCGCCCTTTGGTTGAAGAAGTGTGTCGTCCCGCATCAGTCTTCAGACGCTCTACCCATCGAGGTGCTCTTCCCTGCAGTTCAGCTAGCCTACGGGAGAGAGCTTTCCCTGCTCCCAGCAATGGTTGCTAGCATCCATTGCGGGCTCAGGGGTCTGGTCAGTAGTTTCACACATATGGGCTCTGCACCATCAGCTGAGCTTGTTTGTCCGAAGGTTGAGCTCCCTTATGCATATCTGATGGCGTGGTTCGTTCTTAACTGTCCTGACTTGATGTCAGCGCCCAGTGTTGTTGACATCCCCGTCCCCTTCATACAGCTGTTGGAGAAGA
>NW_017977929.1:0-851 GCF_001876935.1 Asparagus officinalis
AATATTTTTAGCACCCGGTAAACAATGTTTGGGAATAAACACCCAATAACTCCGGAGGGTTATATAAAAATAGTCCTCTCATCAAACAAAATAATAATAATAATCATGAAAATAAAAGATTTGATACAAGAAAGATTGTTTTCATAACTAAAAGATTTCAAAGCATAATTTTCAAAACCAAGAAAAAGAAAAGTAAGAACACTAAAATTCTTGGTTTAATTTAAATTTGTTTTGGTACCCAAGAACTCTTGGTACCAAAAGATTTAGGGGCATGACCCCTATCAATAAAGCTCAAAGCCCTAGGGTTATGAACCCTCTTAGGCGCATGTGGTGCACGAATATGGTCATAACAAAAATTACTCAAATGACCCTTCCGATTGCAATAAGTACAATGAAAAGGAAGCATTTGCTTATGTTGACCAAACGGTTGTACACGGGAAATATTAGAAACATTTGCAAACATGGATGATCTTTTAAAATTGTTTTGCAAATGTGAAATTCTCTTTAAATCAAAACAAAATTTGGCCAAATGACCAAATCGACCACAAAAATCACATTTGTACACATGGACATGTTTATGATGATCTATATGTGTGTGTACATGTGAATGTGATGAAGAAGCCTTATGAGATGCACAAGAAACATTGATATTAGCATTTTTAGATTTTTGTGCATCATAGCAAAATTTAGATAAATGGCCTTTACGACCACAAATAGAGTATTTGTAAACTTTTCTATACAAGTGTGCATGGTGTGTATGATTCTTAGAAGAGTTTGCATTGGACTTTGCACACAAGTCCATAAGTTTCTTATGATTATCAATGCATGTGTTTAAGGTTGAATTTAAACAA
>NW_017977930.1:0-851 GCF_001876935.1 Asparagus officinalis
ATATATATATATATATATATGGGAGAAGTGTTCCTAAGGTGACGTCTTAGGTAATCATCTAAGGACGCGGCCTAAATTCACATGATTGAGTTACATTGTGGATTATCCGCTTCGTTGAACTTGATCTACATATTCTAAAACCCCAACACACCAACTTTGGGGTGAACCCATCATCGTTTGACATTTCATCCACTCGTATCAATTTTAACGGTTTCGAATGAATAGAACTTTTCATATGACTTGACAGAGGGTCAAACGATGATGGGTTTGCCCCAAACTTGGTGTGTTGGGGTTTTAGAATATGTAGATTAAGGCACTGTTTGGCAACCAAAAAAAGTATCTTATCTAAGAGCTTGTGTCTTATTGACTTGGTCAATAAGCTAGTAGAGCTGTTTGGTGACAAAAAATAGGAGGAGATTATTTTGGAGATTGTGTCTTTTGCAAGTAGCTTTTGGAAAGCTATCTCAAATAGCGTTTGTCTTTGGGAAGGAGCTGTCAATTTTTTTCTTTCGTTTTTGCCCCTGATAATTTTAATTTTATATTAATAATATTACATGACATTTTTAGTCATTTAACAAATTTAAGCTAGTTGTACAACTTCTTTTGCCAAACAGCTCTAGTCAATCAGCTAGCTACACAGCTTTCAGCTACAATTTCACAGCTTTTAGCTAGCTTGACAGCTTTCAGCTTTAATCTCGCAGCTTTCAGCTAGTTTTGCCAAACAGAACCTAAGTTCAACGGAGCGGATCATCCATAATTTAGCTCAATCATGTGATTTTAGGCTGCGTCTTTAGATGATTATCTAAGGTGTCACCTTAGGAACACTTTTTCCATATATATATATATATATA
>NW_017977931.1:0-851 GCF_001876935.1 Asparagus officinalis
AATTTTATATTCTATCTACAGCTGGAAAGGAAACTCGAGGTGGGATCTCCACCCCCAGAATCCGGAGGGTTGAAATTAAGAGTGGGATCTCCACTCCGAGAATCGGAAAGACTCGGATAACCCTAACTGTCGGAAGGTTTGACTATTCGAGTTGAAAGTGGACCTCTCGTTCATTGGTGGAATCGAGAGGGGATTCTGGCTGTAGTCCTAAATGTAGGAAGGTTTGACCAAGCAGGAGTTTGAGACGACCTTAACTGTCGGAAGGTTTGATCGCCCAATTTGAAGGTGGACCTCTCGTTCATTGGGGGAATCGAGAGGGGATTTTGGCTTTGGCCCTAACTTTTACAGGTTTGACCAGAAAGCAAAGAGAGTGGAATACGGGTAGCAAAGAAAGTGCCAACTCGTGTCATCACTCAAAGGGAGATTTTAACGCTAGGCGTTTAGGACCTAGCATGTTAAATCTGAGAAATGCCAATGACTGGCAGATGGAAATGTTGGTGGGTCCACTGTCGTTTGATTTGATCAGCGGGTGGTTTGGTGAGGAAAGATTAACCTATCAGAAGATTGGATCTCTTCTCACAAAAATAACTCATAAGAGTTAGGGAATAAGAAGGGACATTCTGACTTTTAGAGTTCGAATCAATTCCACAAAGACCAGGTTATCCCTAAGAATACCCATGTGGTATTCTTTCGGGAACTTCCCGATGCATTGGATAATCCACCCCCAGTTTCTCTCTTGGAACTGGGTTTGATTTTGTTATCAGGCCGGGTTATCCTTAAGCGTAATACCCTCCAGGAACTTCCCGTTAATGGTAGGAAATAGTTTAGACTCATATACCTATTGGAGTATC
>NW_017977932.1:0-851 GCF_001876935.1 Asparagus officinalis
GACGTTCATCGTCGCTCTCTAACACTGAACCGTTCGTGGAGACCTATAGGCAATTTTCGATGCCTACAGGTTACGATTGGTCTTTCCAGCTAATTGCTAAAGCCATTGGGGGGAACACCTCCCTTACCGATGACATCATGAATGCCTCTTGTGAGAAATTTAAGATGCCTAAGGTGGAGAAATATAAGGGCGAAGGAGATCTAACTGAGCATGTCCATAACTACTATGACATGATGACCATGTTGTAAGCATCAGAGGTAATTATTTGTAGATGATTTTCCATCGCTTTGACGCGAAGTGCCAAACTCTGGTGGAATTCCTTGGGGAAGAAATCCATCAATAGCTTTGAACAGCTCAGCCAGAAGTTCGTGCATTATTTTTTTGTTGATATCAAGCAGAAGTTGCCTCCCCATGTCTTAATACAAATGAGGCAGACCTTGGAGAGAATCTGTGAGACTACTGTAGGCATATAAAATTGCTTATAGGTCCCTTAGCTCAGCTCGGCACGAACCGACAAACCAACGAGGTGACGAGATCGACGAATCGCACGCAAGCAACGGAATACATCCATTCGCGTGCGGGATCAAGCCAAGTGTTCGAAGAGTCAACGAGTCATCCAACCGAGAGCGGACTCGAACGAATCACGATCGAATCAAGATCAGTTTCGGACTCAGATTCAGAAGTGGATTTACTGCCTAATCAGGATCCGGACTTACTGCCAAATCTGGAATCAAGTCAATGAGCCGTTTCCAGGTCAATCAACCACACAACAGAAACACAATCGAATCAAGTCCAGATCAACAACGAAACACAGAACCGGACAACGGAAAATGACGGAACGAACAACACCC
>NW_017977933.1:0-851 GCF_001876935.1 Asparagus officinalis
TGTAGTAGTATCAGGCACAACGGCCGGTCCTATAGTTACGCTCCTGTATTAGTCAAATGGAAATTTGGATAAATAAGGGAAATCGGGACAAGAAGATCGTATGCATACCTGCAATCCCACCGTCCTCAGATGCAACGGGAATGCCAAGAGTCATAAGGGTATCGGCCCAAGCGGCTGGTCCTATAGTTATACTTCTTTATTAGTCAAAATGAAAATTTAGACAAATAAGGAGGATTGGGATGATAAGGTCATCTGCATACCTGTAGGTCCATCATCCGTAGGTATCTGGGGAATGCCAGGAGTCATAAGAGAATCAGTCCCGGTGGCTGGTCCTATGATTGCACTCATATATTAGTCAAAAGTCAGATAAACATAAAGAAGTACGATATCCCTAAATCGTATGCGTACCGGCGAGTCCGTCACTCCGAGGTAAGCTAGATATACCAGGAATCGATATTGGGCTAATCCCAATGGTTGGTGCTGTAATATTAATCATTCGTTAGTCAGACAAAAGATCAGGCAAGATGAAGGGGATCAGATATATACCTATGAATGAATCACTCCCAAAGAATGGTCTCTCGGTTCCTCTGGAAGTCTGTTCAGCCAGCATGTCAGCTAATAAGCCAGCATCAGGTTTCGAGAAGCTTGGTACAGGAGCACACCCCCTCTCCTCGAAACCTACATCATGATAGGCTCCATCCTCAGATGGCCTTTCCATCGCGACATCTGCAGGGTAACCTGAATGTTGGAAGATGAGGAAAGCTCAAAAAATACTCGCAGCAAAAAAACAGAAGATCTTCCTTCCCCATGATTGAGGAGGGTATCATTGGATGTAGATATACCTGAATACG
>NW_017977934.1:0-851 GCF_001876935.1 Asparagus officinalis
ATGGGTATGACTTCACACTTGGAGAAGGTCTTTGCTTCGGTCGAGGTCCGCGAGTTCCACCTCGAATGGTCTATGTACCAAAGGGAAAATCTGATGATTATTATCGCCACAAAAGAGGTCTTGGTTATGTCTCCTCATCCGACGATGAATGTTGCTGGCAAGTCATCGATCAAATTGCTAACAAAGCTAGAAACGGATACTCATCTGATTCTTCAGCTTGGGATTCCGATACTAGTATCGGTGAGATGTTCAAAAAGTTGATGTCGAACATGGTTACGGTCGATCCTACCACAATAGAGGAAGACGACCAGATGCCGACATGGGAAGATCCATGGGTTCATCACTTAAACATGCAGTACGGTGATAGGTTTGAGCAAAGAGAACCTCCTACCGAAGATCAAGTAGTCCAAGTGAATATGGGAAGTGAGGAAAATCCGAAGCCGATATTCATTAGCGACAGTCTCCTACCCGAAGAGAAAGAAGAGTTGATCTCTCTTATCAATCGATGTGTTCGCCTGGAATTATGAAGACATGCCAGGGCTCGATCCAAACGTAGCAGTGCATCGTCTCAATATTAGGTCGGATGTCAAACCTATCAAACAACAACAAAGACGGTTTCGTCCGCAAATGATGGAGGCGATCGAAGCTGAGGTTAAAAAGCTTGTCGACTCGGGCTTCATTAGGGAAGAGCAACATCCAGAATGGCTTGCCAATATTGTCCCGGTCCTTAAGAAGAACGGGAAGATCAGGGCTTGTATTGACTTTAGAGACCTCAACGCTGTTTGCCCAAAAGATGATTTTCCCCTTCCCATCACGGATGTTATCATCGACAATACGTGCGGGTTCGAGAG
>NW_017977935.1:0-851 GCF_001876935.1 Asparagus officinalis
CGAGTCATCCAACCATATAACGGATTCGAACTCAGACACCAAAGCCGATTTACTGCCTAATCGGGATCCTGACTTCCAAATCAGGAATCAAGTCAACGAATCGATTTCAGACCAATCAACCGCATAACCGAATCATGGACAAAGCGGATACAAGAACCGAAACAACCGAACAACGGACGCAAAACCCGGAGGGGCTCGGCCGAAACCGAGGGCATGAGCTGAGCCACCCTGAGGTGGCCGCCCAGATCTGTGCCAAATGCACAGATCTGGTTGCCTATAAATAGGCGGGGTCATTCATCATTTTGGAGGACTTTTTGGAAGAACTTTTGGAGAGCCGAAACTCTGCCGGATTGAGACCTCATCTTGGAGTTTTTGAAGGCTTGAAGACTTGGACGTCCAGATCTGATTCTTGGCGAGCACCCGCATCACAAAAGGCAGGAGTTCGAAGGGATCAAGATCTCAGATCTACGTTGTTACACTCTGGATCTAAGCTTGGTCTTAGATCCCGAGACTTGGACGATTGTTTCCTTGGTGAATCAATCCTCCCCGGCTATTATTTCCTTTGTGAAATAATACCCGTTATACTGCGTAGATCTGCTCGGATCTAGATCGCGCGGTGGTCCACGGCAAACAGCCCCGGCGCAGGCAAACAACCCACGCAAGCGAGTGACCGAATAACAGGAGCTCGCGATCTGTTCACAAGGAGAAAAAGTTGTAATTTTTAATTTTCTTTATTTTTGATTTTCATTGTAACCGGATCTAAAAAAAAGACTGGATCTTCGGTAACCGAAAAACTGTTATTCAAGATAGCAATGGAATCAATGAAGAAAGCAACGATTTTTCGAGCGAAC
>NW_017977936.1:0-850 GCF_001876935.1 Asparagus officinalis
TCTGACGGACTCTTCGTTCGCGGCTAAAGTCCTCACTGCAACCTCCTCTGTCTCAGCCAGTGTATGCTTTAAGGACTTCAGCTAATCAGATAAAGCAGCATGTGCTTGCTGATTTTGCATCTTCGCGTCTTCCTTCTCACGGAGTTCTCGTCGGAGCTGATCTATCTGAGAATCAAGCTCCTCAAGTGAAGATGATCTGGTGGCAAGGTCAGCCTCAACTCGATCTATTCGGCCCCGCTGCACCTGAATCTCGAGCTCGGCAACCATCCGAGTACTGCGCCATGTCTGTAAGCGAGCATCCAACTCGGCAGCAACAAATGAAGAGGCACCTGCATCCCGGAACTCATGAAACATCTGAAGCTCACGCTCTAAGCGATCAAGGTCATCAACCATAGCCGTCGCCCGATCTGGATATCCTATGTCCCTTATCAAATTTATCTTGGAATCAAGGTAGGGTTTAAACTGGCGAAGAGAAAGTCTGTCGTGGAGGAGTTTGCCAATTATAGCATTCAGGGAGGAGAAATAAGAGCGGACTTCTACGCTGATGATGATCTTCTCAGGGTCATTCCCCGATAACAATTCCTTAACGAGGACATGAAGCTGAGAAGGAAGCCCTACACAAAGAAGAGCAATTCGTCAAAAGCCTCAATGAGGAAATGAATGGCATTACTCAGTTAATTAAATTATACCTCCTTCCCCTCGAGTCACTGGGGGTGATGGAGATGTAACAACTGTAGCTGCATCAACTGGTGGAGTTGGTCGTACAGCTGGCTCAACAGATTTAGCCTCAACAAAAGCCCCTGTTAAGCACAAAACAGAAACATCATATTATAGTTGCATTAGTCAAAGA
>NW_017977937.1:0-850 GCF_001876935.1 Asparagus officinalis
GAGCATGAGAGCATTCACTGTGGCTATATCACTCATCAGGCAGCTCCTGGTTCGAGCAGGAATCATATCGTTGGATTGCGTCCTGGAGTATTAGGGCTGGATGCACCGCCGCGTAACTAATTTCTTGCTTCTGCTTCTACTTTGAAGAATCACCTCGCTGACTTAGGACGGGAGATGACTGCGACGCGCCACAGATTCTATGGCTGGGTCCATTCTTTAGACAAGCTTTGGTGGGCTCGTATGACGAAGTATGTCTTAAGCCGATGGAGCGAGGAGTTGCACGCTTGTGGTCTATATGCAGCCATTCGTTCCACCACGTATGGCTTACCTGTCAGCGCGAAGCATTTTTTCGCTTTGTGCGAGCTCTATAACCCGGATTTGAACACTTTTCTGACCCGGCAAGGGGAGTTGGGCTTGGCTCTCCATGAGATGCACAGGATTTCTGGTTTGCCCATGGGTCAGATGCTATATCAGGAATACTTTCCCTCCAACCATGAATTGAGTCAGCTGAAGGATCACATGCCCGACCACTACGAGACTTTATGGGACCTCACATGTCACTATCATATTGCTTTGGCGCAGTCTGAGCCTTTAGCGAAGAGGACTAAGTCACATATGAGTCTGAAGCAGTTTGCGTGTTATTTGTTCAGGAATCTAAAGAGCAATTCCGACAAGGCTATTTGTGAACTGGCAACGCTTACTCCTTCAGAAGTTAATGGTCTGTTGAAGAAGATCAACGCTCACTCTTATACCATTAGTAGTCCCGAGAGTGGCTTTCCTGCAGGTGTAGGCATATAAAATTGCTTATAGGTCCCTTAGCATAGCTCGGCACAAACCGACGAACCAACGA
>NW_017977938.1:0-850 GCF_001876935.1 Asparagus officinalis
GGCACCAAGAATTCTTGGGTGCCAAAATGATTTTAAACCAAGAATTTTAGTGTTTTTATTTTTATTTTTGGTTTTGTAAAATGAGCTTTGAAAAATTTTATGTGAAAACAAACTTTCTTTTATCAAATTCTTTTGTTTTCATGACTATGAGTTTTAATTTTCATGAGAGGTTTATATTTATGTAACCCCCCGGGTTTATTGGGTGTTTATTCCCAAATCATGTTTACCGGATGCTAATATGATTATATGGGTTGGAACAAGCTCAAGAGCTTGATATAATTATTGCCTCTCTTAAAAAGTGTGGTTTGATTTGTTGCTTTTGAATTCATTATAATTCACCTATATGATGATATTTATGTGTTTGTGCTAATGAATCATCTATTCGTGTTTTATAATGTATTCTATGAGTGGTTTGATCAAGTCTTACAAAGAAAATTTTTTTTTTGATCAAACATCATTTTTGGTTGATTTATGATTTCATTTAGTTGATTTGTTTTCATTCGAAAACTCTTTTTGCATGATTCTCATGTTTTCTCTCTTTTGATTTCATAAATCTATTTTTTATACATGGCTTTTAGGCTTGTATTTTGAGACACCTATTTATCGTGACATATCATTATGTGTTCTCATTATCTTGTTTGTATGTGAGTGATATCTAGCATATCTTTCATTTATGCTTACTCACATTTGTTTGCCATGTTCATAATTGCATATTTTCCATATAGCATTTTGATAGGGGGAGCAATCCCTATATCCTTTTATGTTTTATACTCACCTATGATTATTGATAGGGGGAGCTTTTGCTCTCTTCTTTCTTGTTGGTTTCCCCTTTTTGATGTTGTCAAAGGGG
>NW_017977939.1:0-850 GCF_001876935.1 Asparagus officinalis
GTACATCTTCAAGAGGTAACTTGTCTTTATTGGCCATAGTTTCCTTCCTCCTCCTTCATACTTATATATATATATATATATATTTTTTTTTTTTGTGTCAGATTTTTCGATTAATGATTTCGATGGGGAAGGCCTGCCTATGGACACTTCTATGTTCAACTTCATGTATGACTCTCCTCAGATTGATGGCCAGCCGCCTCAGGATATGTTTCCTGAGTCCGTACTCCCTCAGACTCCTGGGAACGGTTATTTTGAAGGTACGTGCCTCTTCTCAAGCTAACTATAGGACTAGCCCTTTCTTTGACTAATGCAACTATAATATGATGTTTCTGTTTTGTGTCTAACAGGAGCTTTCGCTGAGACTGACCCTGTTGAGCCGACTGTGCGACCAACTCCACCAGTCGATGCAGCTACAGTCGTTACATCTCCATCACCCCCAGTGACTCGAGGGGAATGAGGTATAATTTAATTAACTGAGTAATGCCATTCATTTCCTCATTGAGGCTTTTGACGAATTTCTCTTCTTTGTGTAGGGCTTCCTTCTCAGCTTCATGTCCTCGTTAAGGAGTTGTTATCGGGGAATGACCCTGAGAAGATCATCATCAGCGTAGAAGTCCGCTCTTATTTCTCCTCCCTGAATGCTATAATCGGCAAACTCCTCCACGACAGACTTTCTCTTCGCCAGTTTAAACCCTACCTTGATTCCAAGATAAACTTGATAAGGGACATAGGATATCCGGATCTGGCGATAGCTATGGTTGATGACCTTGATCGCTTAGACCGTGAGCTTCAGATGTTTCATGAGCTCCGGGATGCAGGTGCCTCTTCATTCATTGCTGCCGAGTTGGAT
>NW_017977940.1:0-850 GCF_001876935.1 Asparagus officinalis
TTATAGGTTTGGTGGAAAAGGGAACAAAGGTGGATTTTCGTTTATCGAAAAGGAATGACTCGGTCTTAGCCTTAACTATTTGTAAGCTTGACTAAGCGAGATCGGGAACAATCCTAACTTTTATAGGTTTGACTGTTCGAATTGAAAGTAGACCTCTCGTTCATGGAAGGAATCGAGAGAGGAATTTGGCTTTGGTCCTAACTTTTATAGGTTTGACCTGAAAGCAAAGAAAGTGGAATACAAGTAGCAAAGAAAGTGCCAACTCGTATTATCACTCAAAGAAAGACTTTAATGCTAGGTGATTAGGACCTAACATGTGGAGTCTGAGAAATGTCAACGACGGGCAGATGGAAATGTTGGTGGATCCACCGTCAATTAGTTTGATCAGCAGATGGTTTGGTGAGGAAAGATTAACCTATCAGAGGATTGGATCTCATCTCACAAAAAATAACTCATAAGAGTTAGAGAATTTTGATAAAAATAAGAAGAAACATTCTGACATTCAGAGTTCGAACGTAGATTTCTTATTCATCAATTCTACAATGACTGGGTTATCCCTAAGAATACCCATGTGATATTCTTCCCGATACATTGGTTATCCTGAAGATACTAATGATAGTATTTTTTTAGGAACTTGCCGTTTATCGGCATCATAAGCCGGTCACCGTCCTTGGTGACAAGGCGATATGCGCCACTCGAGTAGACTGTCTCCACTACGAATGGTCCCTCCCATTTGGGTTCAAATTTACCCTTCTTCTTAGAGTTAAGGATCATAGGTCGCCTTTCAGTTAGAACCAAATCCCCTTCTTTGAAACTCCTTTGTCGAACCTTTTTGTCGAAGGCTCGAGAA
>NW_017977941.1:0-850 GCF_001876935.1 Asparagus officinalis
TATTAGAGAGAACAATCATTTGTTATATTGTGCTTATTGTGAGATTCACTTTGTAATACACTTGTACACTAAGAGAGAAGTGTGTGGTGAGAGACGGGGTCGAATCCAAGAGGAGTGGTGTCGGTTGACGTGCCTAGGGAGAGGTTGTAACCGAGCACTTGAGGAGGAGGACACGGGCTAGGACCAACACTTAGTGTGTAGAGTGTGATTACATAGTGATTGTATTGTGAGGTATAAACGTTGTTCGGGTGAACGTAGAAAACCCGGTTGTGATAGTGGAGATCTCCTCGAGGTGAGGAGCGGGGACGTAGGTCGTGGGGACCGAACCTCGTAAACATATCGTTTTGTTTGTGATTGCATTGGCGTTCTTATTCTTGTTTTCATATCTTATATCGCCTTTGTGTATTGCTCATCATATTACCCTATCACTTGTGTAGATTGTTTATTTTACCCTTGTGTTAGTTCATATATCCTTGCTCATATATTTGTAATATCTCATTGATAGGATATATTCATTTGTTCATATTGCTTATCCTAGCTTACGTATCTTGTTGTATTTTATACTTGCTAGGATAACTTATAATCGTATTAGATTAGCATAAGACCCTAATCACCCCCCTTCTAGGGTCTAACAGGCAGAACATCAGAGACACGCAAGAACCCTACAACCTTTAACCAGTCCAGAGTGGAAGTGGGTAGATATCTAGATGGATTTTATTGTAGGATTGCGAAGGTCTAGTTAGGAGAATGATTATATTTGGGTGATAGTTGATTGATTAATGAAGTCGACTAATTTTTTTGGTGAAGATGACCTACACGGCAGAGACTTATGTGAATATTTTCATTCGAG
>NW_017977942.1:0-850 GCF_001876935.1 Asparagus officinalis
CGCCGCCGGTTAGTTCTTAACCGTTAAAAAGAACACCCGTTCACATATTCAACATTGTGACAGGTTATTTTTAATAATACCAAAATCCATGCTTTACACGCATGGGGAATGTCATCCTGAATCCTAAGAAAGGATATGCCGACGCCTAACACGCGTCGCCGGTTTAGTCTTTCTCCATAGAAAAAGACACCAGAATACCAGTCTGGGGTATTTTACACCTAACACGTGTCGCCGGGTAGCCTATTCCCGTAACAATGGCGAAGTCTATGTATTCGACATCATAGCACGAAGTCTAAGGGAGTTCATTCCCTTAGCACAACGTTACATGCGGAACGGATTTAGACAATCCGCATGCTAGCCCGACTCAAACGGTAGTCGGTAAAGGCTAATCAAACCCGTTGAAGGCTGGGGGTTAGCCAAAAATCCTAAAGTCAACACCTAACACGTGTCAATGGGTAGCCTATTCCCGTAACAATGGCGAAGTCTATGTATTCAACATCATAGCACGAAGACTAAGGGAGTCCATTCCTTTAGCACAACGTTACATGCAGAACGGATTTAGACAATCCGCATGCTAGCCCGACTCAAACGGTAATCGGTAAAGGCTAATCAAACCCGTTGAAGGCTGGGGGTTTGCCAAAAATCCTATGAGTATTATGGTCAATCATTTCAAGCGGAATGAGGAATCATAATAAAGACAAAGATAAAAACCAGTTCCACTAAAAGGATCAAATGTCAAAGTTTACAGCAAATAAGATCATACATCAAGTCCATGGCTAAAAACCTGCTGACTGAATTCAGATAACTTCTCGTCATAAGAGCGTCTAAGCTCCTCCTGCAACTCAGCTCT
>NW_017977943.1:0-850 GCF_001876935.1 Asparagus officinalis
GGCCAACAATCTCCCCCTTTTTGATGATGACAAACAATTTACAAAAAGAGATATATGCATGAAGGAAAATAATATATAATTTATAATTCACATGCATATAAACAAGAAAGAATATACTCACAATATTTTTCGCCCTTTGACAACATCAAAAAGGGGACAAAAGAATTAAGAGAGCGAAAGCTCCCCCTATCAATAAGCATAGGTGAGTATAACATATAGAAAGATATAGGGATTGCTCCCCCTATCAAAATATCATATAGAATATATGAAATGAGGATCAAGGCAAACATATGTGAGCAAGCATAGATGCTAAAAAACAACTCACATACAAAACGATAATGAGAACACATAAAAGCCGATGTATAAAATAGATTTATGAAATCAAAAGAAGAGAAACATGAGAATCATGTAAAAAGTTTTCAAATGAAAACAAATCAACCAATTGAAATCATAAATCAAAGTTTAAATCATAAAACCAAATCATCATTGATTTTCAAAAAACAAGAGAATATATCAAGCTCTTAAGCTTGTTCTAACCCATATAATTATGTTTAGCATCCGGTAAACAATGTTTGGGAATAAACACCCAATAACTCCGGAGGGTTATATAAACATAGTCCTCTCATCAAAATAAAAATAATAATCATGAAAACAAAATATTTGATACAAGAAAGATTGTTTTCATAACCAAAAGATTTTAAAGCATAATTTTCAAAACCAAGAAAAAAAAGATAAAAACATTAAAATTCTTGGTTAAAAAAAATCAAATTTTTTTGGTACGCAAGAACTCTTGGTACCAAAAGATTTAGGGACATGACCCCTATCATTTAAGCTCAAAGCCCTTGGGTTA
>NW_017977944.1:0-850 GCF_001876935.1 Asparagus officinalis
TCCGTTCTCCCTCAAAACCTGATATTCATCTTAGATCTAGTCTTCCTTTTGATCTTTGACTGAGAAATCACTCAAAACTTCCATTTTTAAAATTTCTCTCAGGCCCCTCGAGCGCGTGGTTCGAGCACTTTTCAAGATCTAATTTTTATTGGATCTTCGAGCTTTCCCTCAGGTATATCTTCCATAATTTTAGCATTTTTTTTATGCTTAATTTAATTTATGAACTTGTGGGACCACGGGTGAGGGTTCGGATTATAATTTGGCGCCTCGAGCTTATCTTTTAGGGGATAAAAATGTGATCTTTTTTTTTAGAATTGCAATAAAAAGAGGATTTTTTCTAGATCTGACCTCTTGATTTATTTTGTAGGTCATTATGTCGCGAGTCTCGAGAGGTCGTTCCCCTGCTGTATCGACTGACGGCGTGCTTCCTTCATATGCTGGTGAGCTATTTTTTGCATATTCGAAATTTTACAAATTAGCCCTCTTTTTTCTGAAAATTTGCAAATTGGTCCTTTTAACCCCACGTTGTTCTCCTTGGTGAGGTAATCGAGAAGAGCCTTGATTCTCCTTGGTGAGGATCGACGCTTTAAAGATAGAAATTTTATAAATTAACCCTCTTTTTCTGAAAATTTGCAAATTGGTCCTTTTACCCCCCCGTTGTTCTCTTTGGTGAGGCAATCGGGAAGAGCCTTGATTCTCCTTGGTGAGGATCGACGCTTTAAAGATGGGTTTTGCTTGGTAAAAATCACATCTCATAATAAAGGGGGCGTTTTGACGCTGTATTATGCTTTATAAGGCAGGGATATATTGTCGATATACCCTATCTTATAAATGCACAATGTGGCCAAAT
>NW_017977945.1:0-850 GCF_001876935.1 Asparagus officinalis
TGCTGAACATGGCAGTGTCAGATCATTGTCACATTAGCAAAATGTGATGACGAATGTAATGTTAAGAATGACCGCTGTTAACTTTAATCAAATATTAAAGACACTGATAGTATTTGGGTGGCAAATTCTGTTATAAGTGAAAGAAACTTTACACGTAGAAATAATCAGGTTGTTTTTTGTACGTCTGCTTGCTTACTGCAATACAAATACCCCATTTTTCTATTTGTTTTTTTTCTTTTTTTTCCTCTTTTTTTCATCTCTCAAAACTCTTCATACTTATCATAATAATACTAAGTGACCTATAGCATTTGATATTTATTATTTACTAAAAGTTTTATGCTCTATCCCAAAATATTCCCTCCCATAAACTTATAAAAAATTCTATCTTTATTCAAAAATCAAAATGATGCCAATTTTGAGAAACATTTCAAGATTATAGTATATGAGATTTAATAAAACTTAGCAACGAAATAATCACCAAAAGCAAAAAACAAGCATGCAGTCAATAAAAGGCAGGGCTTGTGTTCGTGAAAATTCCCTAGCCATGGAACCGAGAATGGAGATCTTTGCCTTCGTAGTCATGACTCATTCTGAATTGCTCAACGAAACCCTAAGTGGTTCGAATCGCCGAGGAGGGGTGGGCTGAATCCGAAACCCTAGCTGGCCTGATCGTCTACTGATCGAAGATGAAGAGGGAGAGAAGGAAAAGGGCGGCAAGAAGGCTAATGGGGCTCGAGGGGGTGATAAGAGCTTTTCCATGGAGTTGCAGACGAGACCGAAACCCTAACCCTAGATTTTTAAGGGGGGAATTTGTTCGGGGTTTAGTAGAGTGGGAAAAGGAGCCGCCTTT
>NW_017977946.1:0-850 GCF_001876935.1 Asparagus officinalis
GGTGGTGACAATGATTTTGGGTTATCCTCTAGAATATTAAGTGTAATATTCTTCAAAGAACTTCCCGGTGAATGAGTTATCTTGAATGTACTAAGGATAGTACTTTTTCAGGAACTTCCCATTTATTGGCATTAATTGCCTAGCGCCCTCTTGAGTAATCAGGCGATATGCGCCGTTCGAATAGACTGTGTCTATTACAAACGGTCCTTCCCATTTGGGTTCGAATTTACCTTTCTTCTTGGAGGTGAGAATTATTGGTCGGCGAGCAGCGAGGACCAGATCTCCTTCCTTGAAGCTTCTCTGTCGGACTCTTTTGTTAAAAGCCCTTGACATCCTGGCTTGGTAAAACTCGATGTGTTGTTGAGCCTCCAAACGCTTTTCATCCAGCCTCTCGAGCTCTTCGAGACGCTTCTGATGTTGTTCCTCCGTCGTCATCTCCGTTGCGAGGGCGATCCGAAGGGACGGAATCTGAATTTCCAGCGGTAGCACAGCTTCACATCCGTATACCAGCGAATACGGGGTAGCTCCCGTAGGCGTGCGTATGGTGGTGTGATAAGCCCAGAGTGCTTCACCGAGTTTATCGTCCCAGTCTCGTTTATTGGTCTTCACGAGCTTGGACAAGATCTTAATGATCGTCTTGTTAAACGCCTCCGCTAATCCATTCGCGGCGGGGTAGTAAGCTGTCGACGAAACATCTTCGATTTTGAACTTGTCGCAGAATCTGACGAAGGCATTGCTTATGAATTGCGGACCGTTGTCATGAATGATCCATCTTGGCACGCCGTGTCGGTAGATGATATGATGCTTGATGAAATTAATGACGTTGTTCGTCTTCACTTCTCTAAGCGGA
>NW_017977947.1:0-850 GCF_001876935.1 Asparagus officinalis
GCGGTCGCATCAGATAATACGGTATCCAGCGAGGGACAACCCCGCGAGGCACTTATGATAAGTGCGGAGTAAGTGGCCAAAATGCTTGAGGACGCCTTAGCTAAGCAGCAGGAAACCTTTAGGTTCGAAATGCAGATGGCCATGCAAAACATGAGAGAAATGCATGACCAGCAAATCCAGGCATTGACGAACCAGCAAGGCGAGCCAAGTCGTCGTAACCCGGTGAATCTGGAAGACGAAGACACTAATGAGACGCATAATAATCCTCCCGTCAATGCAGGGGGTGGTAACGAGAATGTCAACGCAGACTCAAGTGAAAACTTGAAAGTTAAAAACCTCGAGAGCAAAATCAACACGTTGATTTCCGCTCAAGAAACAAAGAAAACAGGCATTCCTTGTCCATACCCAAGAGAATGGGAATCGATCCCATATCCGGCGAAGTTCAACCTAATTAACTTCATGCCGTTTAATGGGATGGGTTCCCCCACTCAACATTTGATTTACTTCAAATCACACTTGGGGGTAATCTCCGGTAATGAGCCTCTGATGGTGCGGTCATTCGTCGGCACTCTTCGCGGAGCCGCCTTCGATTGGTATCGCCGCCTCAAGCCAGGTAGCGTGAACAGCTGGGACGATATGGAGACCATGTTCCTCACCAATTTCTTCGACGACGACACCGAGATATCTATCGGATCGTTGCTGGACGAGAAACAGAAGGATGGGGAATTAGTCGACACCTTCGTCAAGAGGTTCCGGAACAATGCGATGAACTGTCAGGACTCGATCACTGAGGAGTTCATCCTCCAGACTTGCCACAACAACCTTGCACTGGACGTGTTGGAAGCAATGG
>NW_017977948.1:0-850 GCF_001876935.1 Asparagus officinalis
AGATAGTTTTTAGAATCACAAATATCCTTTTTGTAATTTGATAAGTATATCTTTCTATCACTTAAATATACATTTTTAGGAACCCAAATGTCGTTGGATTTTAAAATATTCTTACATGCAACTTTCTTCATATGCATTTTTCTATTATTATGTGAAAATACCTTAGAACTAGCATGCATAGATGTATCACTATGTGCATGATAATTACTTTTCACAAATTTAGAATATAAATAAGCATAATTTTTCTTTTGCATAGAAGAGTATATTTTCTCATTACTGGAGTTAGAAACATATCCTAATCCTTGTTTACTCTTAGCAGGTAATTGATAAGAAAGTAGATTATCTAGATTCTCTTTTCCTTTGTTAAATTTACCTACATTCATTGATATAGTTTCATATTTGGTTTTAAGACTTTTAACATTATCATCCAAATTTGAAATACGAACTTTAAAGATATCACATTCTTTTTTAAGAAGTTGATTGTTACTAGATAACTTGTAATTTTCAGAAAATAACTCTTTATTCTTCTTTTTAAGATCTTCTATTTGTGAAGCATAAGGAGAGACTAAAGTGTTATTCAAATTTTCATTTTCATTTTTTAATATTTTAAAAGAAGAATTCAGTTGCTTGTATTTCAAAAATAATTCGTTAAATGCGTCAAGTAACTCATCATGATTACTTACTTGATCATTTCAAAAATAATTCGTTAAATGCGTCAAGTAACTCATCATGATTACTTACTTGATCATCATCAGATTAATTTGCCATAAAGCACATATTTGCTTGATGATCTTCTTTTTCCTCTTCTTCATCTAAAGATGACTGGTCACTATCATCCCATGTTATCGAC
>NW_017977949.1:0-850 GCF_001876935.1 Asparagus officinalis
GTCAACATAAGCAAATGCTTCCTTTCCATTGTACATATTACAATCGGAAGGGTCATTTGAGTGATTATTACTATGACCGATCCCGTGCACCACATATGCCCAAGAGGGTTCATAACCCTAGGGTTTTGAGCTTGAATGATAGGGGTCATGTCCCTAAATCTTTTGGTACCAAGAATACTTGAGTACCAAAACAAACTTGATTTTAAACAAAGAATTTTTAGTGTTTTTATTTTTCTTTTTCTTGGTTTTGAAAATTATGCTTTAAAATCTTTTATATGAAAATAATTTTTAATTAATCAATTCTTTTGTTTTCATGATTATTAGTTTTGATTTTGATGAGAAGTTTGTGTTCATATAACCCTCCGGATTTATTGGGTGTTTATTCCCAAATCTTGTTTACCGGATGCTAAAATATTTGCATGGGTTGATACTAGCTCAATAGCTAGATATAATTGCCTCTCTTAATTTTTAAAAATCAATGATGATTTGGTTTTATGTTCTTGTATGATTTACTTGTGATTTATGATTTTATTTGATTGACTTGTTTTCATTTGAAAATATTTTGCATGATTCTCATGCTCTTTTTCTTTTGATTTCATAAATCTATTTTATACATGGTTTTTATATTAGTGTAATGAGACACTATCTTCATAATAATATATTTATGTGTCTTCATTGTCTTTTTGTATGTGAGGAGTGTTTAGCATACTTTCCATCTATGCTTGCTCACATATGTATGCCTTAGCATTCATTGCATATATTCATTAAGGCATTTAGATAGGGGGAGCAATCCCTATACTTGTTTTATACTCACCCGTGCTTATTTGTAGGGGGAGTTTTCGCTCTCTTC
>NW_017977950.1:0-324 GCF_001876935.1 Asparagus officinalis
ACCTGACACTGGAGAGGAAGAATTTTATATTCTATCTCCTAGTCTCCTTTTTGTTGGTAGAGATGAACCTGATGATGGAGAGGAAGAATTTTATATTCTATCTCCATGGTCTCTTTTTTGTTGGTAGAGATAAACCCGATGATGGAGAGGAAGAATTTTATATTCTATCTCCGTGGTCTCTTTTTTGTTGGTAGAGTGAAACCCAAAATCGGAGAGGAAGAATTTTATATTCTATCTCCTAGTGCAAAGGAAACTCGAAGTGGGATCTCCACTTAGAGAATCTGGATTGGTTTGAATAATCCTAACTGTCATAAGGTTTGATTA
>NW_017977950.1:462-849 GCF_001876935.1 Asparagus officinalis
TTGAGACGATTCTAACTGTTTAAAGGTTTGATCGTTTAATTTGTGGACCTCTCGTTCATGGAAGGAATCGAGAGGGGATTTTGGTTTTGGTCCTAACTGTTTAAAGGTTTGACCAAATGGGAATTTGAGACGATCATAACTGTTTAAAGGTTTGACCGTTCAATTTGTGGACCTCTCGTTCATGGAAGGAATCGAGAGGGGATTTTGGTTTTGGTCCTAACTGTTTAAAGGTTTGACCAAATGGGAATTTGAGACGATCATAACTGTTTAAAGGTTTGACCGTTCAATTTGTGGACCTCTCGTTCATGAAAAGAATCAAGAGGGGATTTTGGTTTTGGTCCTAACTGTTTAAATGTTTGACCAAATGGGAATTTGAGACGATCATAA
>NW_017977951.1:0-849 GCF_001876935.1 Asparagus officinalis
TCGCTCACTCCTTGCTCCGGCAGGGCTTCGCCTATGCTCTCTAGAAATCCTCTCCCTCCTCTCTCTAGCTTTGCTCCAAGACAAAAGAATTCCCGCCCCTTGAATGAGGACCCAAGGGGTCTATTTATAGGCCAAAAGGATGGGGGGGTGGTAAAAGGTGAGGACACCCCAAGGGGTGTCTCGGCCTTGGCCGAGACCCCCCTAGGGGGTCTCGGCCTGGCCGAGACACCCCTGGGGTGTCTTGGTTTTGCCAAGACACCCCTCGGGTGTTGGGGTGTCTCGGCCTGGCCGCAAGAGCTTCACATTTATTTGGTTTTGCCAAGACACCCCTCGGGTGTTTCGAGCTTGCCGAGACACCCCCGGGTGCCTCAGTTCAGTCCGAGGTCCTTCCGGGTGCGTTTGCCGTTGATTCGTCGTCCGGACTTGGATTTGAGTGATTCCGGATGCGTTGGATGCGTGACGAAGAGTTCGATCCACTCTGGTGATTGAATTATCTGTAGAGTGGTCGAGACATGAAGGGTATTGTCCTTTTTGTGAACAGTGTCGGGCTTCCCGATTGGTCCGGGTCTTCGTGATTCCGAAGTCCTATCCGCTCATGTAACTCGTCGATTCACTTCAGTCGTTCGTCGACGTCGATTAGGCTCTTGTGGATCGGATGGTGATGTTCATTGTCGCTCGTTAACACTGAACCAGTTGTGGAGAACTATAGGCAATTTTCGATGCCTACAACGCTGACCCTTTGCGAGGAGCATTGGCTAACTCTCGACGGGGGAGCTTGTATGTACATCCCTTCGATTCCACGCCACTATTCTTTCAGTCACTTGAAGGGGCAAGCCGTGGACAGACGGA
>NW_017977952.1:0-849 GCF_001876935.1 Asparagus officinalis
ATGCCCTTCGGCCTGAAGAATGCAGGTGCAACTTATCAGCGTGCAATGAACATGATCTTTCACGAACACATCCGAAAAAAAAATCGAGTGCTACGTTGACGACATAGCGGTAAAGAGCCAATGCAGAGACGATCATCTTGCAGATCTGAAGACCATGTTCGAAATCATGCGAGCACATCAGCTGAAGATGAATCCGACAAAATCATTTCTCGGAGTTTCAAGTGGAAAATTCCTGGGATTTATTGTTACATCCAAAGGAATCTCTCTTGACCCAGAAAAAGTGCGTGCCATCCAAGACATGCCACCTCCGAAGAATCTCAAAGAGCTCAGAGGTTTGCAAGGCAAACTGGCCTACATTCGAAGATTTATATCAAATCTGTCAGGGCGCTGCCAACCTTTCTCTAAGCTTATGAAGAAAGGAATATCCTTTGTTTGGGATGCAGAGTGTCAAAGAGCATTCAAGGAGATTAAGAGATATCTAACTCAACCGCCAGTTCTCGTGGCCCCGATATCAGGAAAACCATTCCTGTTATATGTGAGAGCCATGGATCATTCCCTTGGAGCTTTGTTGGCCCAGAACAACGATCAGGGTCAAGAACAAGCCATCTATTACCTGAGCCGGACTATGATGGGAGCCGAACATCGGTATAATCCGGTCGAAAAAGAATGTCTCGCTTTGGTATTCGCAATTCAAAAGATGCGACATTACTTAGTTGGACAGACAATTCACGTCATTTCCAAAGTAAATCCTTTGAGAGTACTGATGACGAAACCATCATTTCTGAATTGCCGGCTTGCAAAATGGGCCATTCTCTTGTCACAGTACGACATGCAGTTCATGCCCCAAAA
>NW_017977953.1:0-849 GCF_001876935.1 Asparagus officinalis
TACAGAGCAAGTTGCTCATCCATCCGGGAAGCAAAACGACTGTATCTCAATTCATCATTGGCCTCATCTATTTTATGAATGTTGCAAAACTGTACAACATGAAAACCAGTTAAGTAAGAAGACTAACTGTAAATATGAACAACAGTTAAGTAAGAAGACTAACTGTAAATTATCAACACATTTTTAGTTTAACACTTACACCCTCTCTATGAAAACCAGAGTTCCAATTTGCTGTACCACCGCCCATGTAGGTCTCCATATGTCTCATGACAAAAATACCACAATCATATGTATTTTTGGTCGTTCTCCACTCCATCTCAAGTCTGTCAGGCGTTAATGTAATTATTTCACTCGCCTTGTGATGTTTCTTGTCTGCCAAATATCTCACAAAATTCTGGTGCTGTTTAATCAAAAGTAATCAGTGTCACATAACAAATCCAAATTATTATAGAATAATGTTTAATGTAATATACAAATTGTTTTGGTTGTTTATATGGAAACAGTATCCATTGCAGTGAATCACGATTCATTGGATCTAACTCGATAGGATTTAATAGAGTTAGTTCACCTGTTCTAACTCTACTGAATCTTGATTTCTCGTACGCTAGTTAATCAGGATTCACTATAGTGAATCAGGATTCACTAAATTGGATCTGGATTCACTTTAGTGAATCTGGATTCACTATAGTGAATCTGGATTCACTAAAGTGAATCTGGATTCACAGTAGTGAATCTGGATCCACAGTAGTGAATCGGGATCCACAGTAGTGAATCGGGATCCACAGTAGTGAATCGGGATCCACATTAGTGGATCTGGATTCACTGGAGTGAATCTGGATTCACAGTAGT